>NC_053024.1:437036617-437337223 GCF_003073215.2 Triticum urartu | reverse complement strand
TCTACTGCAGTTTGAATTGGTATTTTATCGCTCTCTGGTGAAAAAATGAAAATTATTCTCGTGAGCGCATACTTTCTGTTTTTTACAGCAAGATCAAATAACAATCACCCAAGAAGATCCTAAAGGCTTCACTTGGCACAAACACTAATTAAAACATAAAACCTCATCTAACCAGAGGCTAGATGAATTATTTATTACTAAACAGGAGCAAAAAGAAAATAACAAAAATAAAATTGGGTTGCCTCCCAACAAGCGCTATCGTTTAACGCCCCTAGCTAGGCATGATGATTTCAATAATGCTCACAAAGGTAAGAATTGAAACATAACAGGAGCATCATGAAGCATATGACAAACACATTTAAGTCTAACCCTCTTCCTATGCATAGGGATTTTGTGATAAAACAACTTATGGGAACAATAATCAACTAGCATAGGAGGGCAAAACAAGCATAACTTCAAAACTTTAAGCGCATAGAGAGGAAACTTGATATTATTACAATTCCTACAAGCATATGTTCCTCCCTCATAATAATTTTCAGTAGCATCATGAATGAATTCAACAATATAACCCATCACATAAAGCATTGCTTTCATGACCTACAAGCATAGAAAATTTACTACTCTCCACATAAGCAAAATTCTTCTCATTCAGAATAGTGGGAGTATCATAAGAAACTTGAATACTACAAATTGTTTCCACATTAAAAGAGTAGTATTCAGGAAAAGGGTAATCATAATCATGAAAAGTTTTATAAATATAATCATCACTACTTTTTATAGCATAAGTTTCATCACAATAATCATCATAAGTAGCAACTTTGTTCTCATCATAATCGATTGAAACCTCTTCCAAGATAGTGGAATCATTACTAAATAAAATCATGACGTCTCCAAATCCACTTTCATAATTATCACAATAAGATTCAACATCCTCCAAAATAGTGGGATTACTACTTCCTAAAGTTGACACTCTTCCAAACCCACTTTCATCAATATAGTCATCATAAGTAGGGGGCATGCTATCATCATAACAAATTTGCATATCAAAACTTGGGAGGCTGGAAATATCATCTTCATTAAACATAGCCTCCCCAAGCTTGGGAAAGACATTAATTGCAGCAAATATATTCTCAAACATGTCATTCTCATCAAACATAGCATCCCCAAGCTTGGGCCTTTCCATATTATAAGCATAATCACTCTCATCATTAATAGTACGGATAGCACCGATAGTATAGCAATTATCATCATCACAATGAGTAATAGGAGCAACATTATTTGGGAGGGATACCTTTTTACCTTTGCTTCTCCGTCTTTTCTTTTTCTTCTTCACATCATGTGTGGGTTTAACCCTCTCTTTTGAGCTCCTTATTAATGAGATTGGTTGAATAAAAAGCTCCTCCTCGTTCTCTGATTCATCATAAGAAATAAGAGGAGGATATTGGGAAGTCTCTTCCCTTTCATTAGTATTTTCTTCATCTTCTATTTCTTTTATTTTCTTTATATACTTATCAATATAAGGATTTTCAATGCAATTCACCGCACAATACATATGAATTTCCTCTAGATCAAAATTAAGAACTCTATCAAGGGCAAATTCTGGAATAACCTTAGATATACGTTTCATTTCTTCATAACACAAGAGCAAACTAAGTTCATTATGATGTGCAAGGGAAATCAAGTCATCACAATTTTTGGACACGATACGATCATGAAACAATTGGCATTGGGTACTGAAATGATCACGTTCATTGCAAAATTCACAAGTACGGCTAAGAAAGTTTAAATTTTCAGCACAAACATCTAGCCTTTCTTGCAACCATTTAGTTTCCAAATACTTATGCCTCTTGCAAAATCTATCTTCCCTGTTTGGTATGTACTTGCAAACTCGATGCACTCCACAAAAGTTGACATGCTTATAAGAGACATTTTCATCTTGACTAGTGCAATCATCATTAGTAGTATGGATATTCAAAGAGTTCATACTAACAACATTGCAATCATGCTCATCATTCAAAGATTTAGTGCCAAACATTTTATAGCCTTCTTCTTCTAGCACTTGAGCACAATTTTGCTTTCCATCATTCTCACGAAAGATATAAAAAATATGAAGCGTATGAGGCAAACTCAATTCCATTTTTTGGTAGTTTTCTTTTATAAACTAAACTAGTGATAAAACAAGAAACTAACAAATTCGATTGTAAGATCTAAAGATATACCTTCAAGCACTCACCTCCCCGGCAACGACGCCAGAAAAGAGCTTGATGTCTACTACGCAACCTTCTTCTTGTAGACGTTGTTGGGCCTCCAAGTGCAGAGGTTTGTAGGACAGTAGCAAATTTCCCTCAAGTGGATGACCTAAGGTTTATCAATCCGTGGGAGGTGTAGGTTGAAGATGGTCTCTCTCAAACAACCCTGCAACCAAATAACAAAGAGTCTCTTGTGTCCCCAACACACCCAATACAATGGTAAATTGTATAGGTGCACTAGTTCGGCGAAGATATGGTGATACAAGTGCAATATGGATAGTAGATAAAGGTTTTTGTAATCTGAAAATATAAAAACAGCAAGGTAACTAATGATAAAAGTGAGCACAAATGGTATTGCAATGCGTTGAACAAGGCCTAGGGTTCATACCTTCACTAGTGCAAGTTCCCTCAACAATAATAACATAATTGGATCATATAAATATCCCTCAACATGCAACAAAGAGTCACTCCAAAGTCACTAATACCGGAGAACAAATGAAGATATTATGGTAGGGTACGAAACCACTTCAAGGTTATCCTTTCTGATCGATCTATTCAAGAGTCCGTAGTAAAATAACATGAAGCTATTCTTTCCGTTCAAAATATCATAGAGTTCGTACTAGAATAACACCTTAAGACACAAATCAACCAAAACCCTAATGTCACCTAGATACTCCAATGTCACCTCAAGTATCCGTGGGTATGATTATACGATATGCATCACACAATCTCAGATTCATCTATTTAACCAACACAAAGAACTTCAAAGAGTGCCCCAAAGTTTCTCCCGGAGAGTCAAGACAAAAATGTGTGCCAACCCCTATGCATTAGTTCACTAGGTCACGGAACTCGCAAGTTGAACACCAAAACATACATCAAGTGAATCACGTGATATCCCATTGTCACCACAGATAAGCACATGCAAAACATACATCAGGTGTTCTCAAATCCTTACAGACTCAATCCGATAAGATAACTTCAAAGGGAAAACTCAATTCATCACAAGAGAGTAGAGGGGGAGAAATGTCATAAGATCCAACTATAATAGCAAAGCTCGCGATACATCAAGATCGTACCACCTCAAGAACACGAGAGAGAGAGAGACAGAGAGAGAGATCAAACACATAGCTACTGGTACATACCCTCAGCCCCGAGGGTTAACTACTCCCTCCTCGTCATGGAAAGCACCGGGATGATAAAGATGGCCACCGGAGAGGGATTCCCCCCGTTGGGAGGGTGCCGGAACGGGTCTAGATTGGTTTTCGGTGGCTACAGAGGCTTCTGGCGGCGGAACTCCCGATCTATTCTGTTCCCCGATGTTTTTAGGGTATATGGATATATATAGGCAAAAGAAGTCGGTCAGGGGAGCCACGAGGGGCCCACAAGGGTGGGGGGTGCGCCCAGGGGGGTAGGGCGCGCCTCCCTGCCTTGTGGCTTCCTCGAAGATTCCCTAACATCTACTCCAAGTCTCTTGGATTGCTTCCATTCGAAAAATAACTCTCCCGAAGGTTTCATTCCGTTTGGACTCCGTTTTATATTCTTTTTCTTCGAAACACTGAAATAGGCAATAAAACAGAATTTTGGGCTAGGCCTCCGGTTAATAGGTTAGTCCCAAAAATAATACTCCCTCCGTTCCTTGATATAAGGTGTATAGATTTTTGAGAAAAAGTCCGAAATATAAGGTGTATTGGGTTACACCGCTCGTTTGGATAATTTTTGAAGGAATTTGATTACATTTCCTTATGTCAGGCAAGCTCCTCTATTTTCTCATGTCAATTAGTCCGGTATAATCTCGCCCAAAACTTGTGAAATTTTCCCTCCACGTGCGTTCTTTAATTTTCGTGCCAAAAACTATACACCCTATATTTAGGAACGGAGGGAGTATAAAAGTGTATAATAAAGCCCATAAACATACAAAACAGATAATATAATAGCATGAATACTTCATAAATTATAGATACGTTGGAGACGTATCATCAGAAATCCTTCTTGCTACCTCTTGAGCACTGCGTTGGTTTCCCTTGAAGAGGAAAGGGTGATGCTGTGCTCAAGAGGTAGCAAGAAGGATTTCTGGCGCTGTTGCCGGGGAGATTCGCGCCAAGTCAAGTCAAGATTTGACTCCCATCAACGAGCCATTTCTAGCACCATTGCCGAGGAGTCTACGCACAAGTCAAGACATACCAAGTACCCATCACAAACTCTTATCCCTCGCATTAGATTATTTGCCATTTGCCTCTCGTTTTCCTCTCCCCCACTTCACCCTTGCCATTTTATTCGCCTTCTCTTTTTCCGTTCGCCTCTTTTTCACTTGCTTCTTGTTTGCTCGTGTGTTGGATTGCTTGCTTGTCACGATGGCTCAAGACAATATTAAATTGTGTGACTTTGCCAATACCAACAACAATTATTTTCTTAGCACTCCGATTGCTCCTCTTACCGATGCTGAATCTTGTGAAATTAATGTTGCTTTGTTGAATCTTGTCATGAAAGATCAATTCGCCGGCCTTCCTAGTGAAGATGCCGCTACCCATCTAACTTAGATCTATTCCACCTAAGCATGATATCAATGAGTCTCTCAAGGCCATGAGAATTTCCATTGATGAGTGCAAAGAAAGAACCGCTAGGATGCGTGCTAAGAAAGATTGCTTTGTGAAAGCGTGTTCCTCTAATTTCTACAAGAATAAAGATGAAGATCTAAAAGTTATTGATGTGTCTCCTATTAAATCTTTGTTTTGCAATATTAATATTGTTAATGATGGGGCTGGAGATGAGCCACCTTTACCTAGAAGGCGTTCCAAAAATTCGGCGTTTTTAGATCTTGATGCAAAAATTGGTAAAAGTGGGATTGAAGAGGTCAAAACTTTAGATATTAATGAACCCACTATCTTGGATTTCAAGGAATTTAATTATGATAATTGCTCTTTGATAGATTTTATTTCCTTGTTGCAATCTGTGCTAAATTCTCCTCATGCTTATAGTCAAAATAAAGCTTTTACTAAGCATATTGTTGATGCTTTAATGCAATCTTATGAAGAAAAACTTGAGTTGGAAGTTTCTATCCCTAGAAAACTTTATGATGAGTGGGAACCTACTAATAAAATTAAAATTAAAGATCATGAATGCTATGCTTTGTGTGATTTGGGTGCTAGTGTTTCCACGATTCCAAAAACTTTGTGTGATTTGTTAGGATTCCGTGATTTTGAAGATTGTTCTTTAAATTTGCATCTTGTGGATTCCACCATTAAGAAACCTTTGGGAAGAATTAATGATGTTCTTATTGTTGTAAATAGGAACTATGTGCCCGTAGATTTTATTGTTCTTGATATAGATTGCAATGCTTCATGTCCTATTATTCTTGGTAGACCTTTCCTTAGAATGATCGGTGCAATCATTGATATGAAGGAAGGGAATATTAGATTCTAATTTCCGTTAAGGAAAGGCATGGAAAACTTCCCTAGAAATAAAATTAAATTACCTTATGAATCTATAATGAGAGCTACTTATGGATTGCCTACCAAAGATGGGAATACCTAGATTTATCCTTGCTTTTATGCCTAGCTAGGGGCGTTAAACGATAGCGCTCGTTGGGAGGCAACCCAATTTTATTTAAGTTTTTTGCCTTTTGCTTATGTTTAGGAATAAATATTTGATCTAGCCTATGTTTAGATTTGTTTTTATGTTTTAATTAGTGTTTTTGCCAAGTTAAACCTATATGATCTTCTTGGATGATAGTTATTTGATCTTGCTGAAAATTCCAGAAACTTTCTGTTCACGAAAACAATTATTAAAAATCACCAGAACGAGATAAAATATTGATTCCAATTGCAGAAGATCAATAAACAAATTTTCTAGGTCTTCCTATTTTGGTAGATTCTTTTGAGTCCCAGAAGTTTGCGTTAGTTACAGATTACTACAGACTATTCTGTTTTTGACAGATTCTGTTTTTCGTGTGTTGATTGCTTATTTTGATGAATCTATGGCTAGTAAAATAGTTTATAAACCATAAAGAAGTTGGAATACAGTAGGTTTAACACCAATATAAATAAATAATGAGTTCATTACAGTACCTTGAAGTGGTTTTTTGTTTTCTTTCGCTAACGGAGCTTATGAGATTTTCTGTTGAGTTTTGTGTTGTGAAGTTTTCAAGTTTTGGGTAAAAGATTTGATGGATTATGGAACAAGGAGTGGCAAGAGCCTAAGCTTGGGGATGCCCATGGCACCCCAAGATAATCTAAGGACACAAAAAAGCCAAAGCTTGGGGATGCCCTGGAAGGCATCCCCTCTTTCATCTTCGTCCATCGGTAACTTTACTTGGAGCTATATTTTTATTCACCACATGATAAGTGTTTTGCTTGGAGCGTCTTGTATCATTTGAGTCTTTGATTTTTAGTTTACCACAATCATCCTTGCTGTACACACCTTTTGAGAGAGACACACATGATTCGGAATTTATTAGAATACTCTATGTGCTTCACTTATATCTTTTGAGCTATATAGTTTTTGCTCTAGTGCTTCACTTATATCTTTTAGAGTACGGTGGTAGTTTTGTTTTATAGAAACTATTGTTCTCTCATGCTTCACTTATACTATTTTGAGAGTCCTACAAAACAGAAATTTGCTTTAATTGGGAAATTAGTCCTAATATGCTAGGTATTCAAGATTAGTAAAAACTTTCTTATGCATGTGTTGAATACTAAGAAAATTTTGACGCTTGATGATTGTTTTGTGTGGCACCCCGGCTCAGACAAAAACGGAACGCCCCGTATTCCAGCCCAGAGATCAAGGTGAAGTCTTCTGGAATACGGCACTGCTTAGTATAGAACAAACCAGCTCTCTATTACAACACGAATATGATTACAAGGGTTCCGATATTACAATGAATAACATCGGCACGGCGACACTATGCCAACCACAGTTGCTCTATACAAGCAGCATAATACTTGAAGCAGCGGAACAACTACTGGCAGCGGAACAACGAACGACGATGATGGACTCCAATCCGCAGGGACTCTGGCTGGAACGTTTATCCTAGCTCGCGAACACAGGAACAACACCAAACAAGCAAGCAATCCAGGCACGACCTGCAAGCTGGCATGACACGCTAGGTCAGTACCTTGAATGTACTTGCAAGCTCACAATAACCAGAAGCGTTCAAGACAAACAACAGCATGGCAATTATAGGTTAAGCAGGAATTAACATGAGATCATTATAACAACATGACATGAGCACATGATATCCAAAGTAATACTCCCAATAATACCAGATACCATCATGAAAATAATCATAATAGCCACTAAGAATCCAAAGGCAATATGAACCTGATACAGCTAGAACAATATGAGCATAGCATGAACATATAAATCTGACGATACTGGCATGCAACATGATCAAACTATATGCACCAATTATTCTGCTCGGGTTATCTCGTAACCATCACGCACATCACTTACCCATCCTCGGACATTACACGATCATCTCAGGATCAAATCAAGCTTGGTATAAACAATACCGTAGTAATCATTAAATGACCACAAGGAGCTTGATCTTTACACAGGATTCTCGCACAACATCACGAATATCCAACAACTCGGTATCCTCAATACCACGGTGATCATTCCGGCGATCACAACCAAAGTAACTCATGATCCTTACGGCGATCATCACCAAAGTAACTCGTGATCCTTACGGCGATCACCACCAAAGTAACTCGTGATCCTTATGGTGATCACCACCAACTTAGTTTATCACCGAACTAGGGTTGTCATTAATCAAGTTATTATAATATTGTTGACTCACGGTGGGACCGACACGAACTGGGCCCATATCCGCGGGCGCGGCTATCGATAGGTTTAATATACACTCTGCAGAGGTAGCACACTGTACCCACACCACGGAACCCATGGCCTCGCACTCCCATTCAGGTGGACCAACGGCGTTCCGACAAAACCGATATACTGCCGTGACACTCTCCCGTCCACTCCGATCCACCCCAACTGGGCTAGTCCTGGGTGGCCCTGTGTCTAACAAAGACACTCCGACCACCGTTGTGGTCAAAACTCCCTCACAGGGACCAGATCCATAAAAATATGAACAACGGGCACACAAGGTTATGTCTGCTTACCGGGCCAGGGTACCGCACGCCCATAACCTTCCCTAGTTGGAGGCACCGGCGAGATGCATGACAATAGACCCAGTTAGGACCTTACCAAAACGGTAATCGTGGTTGCAGTGGTCAGTTTCGATCTGGCGGCACCATGACTCAGCCAACAGTTGTTCAAGTTCAATTAAATCTGGTTAAACTTGAATGCAAAATGTTGAGCCATGATAAAATAACATGATGCAATTACAATGCATGAGCATGATATCAACATAATCACGGGATGCAACATAACTATCCACCATGTCAACTATGAAATAATCTCCAACTGAACATGGCATAATGACGAGCATAAATATTACAAGTGAAACACTACTCATAGCATAACATGACCATTATCTTCAACCATAAATAATATGCAAGAACTCATCAATAATATTACTGAGTAACACTTAACCAACTAACAGCAAAGGAACAACGCATAGTAACAGTACTCGGTAACCGACGTTAGTTATGCACCGAAGAGCATGACCAACCCAACATGTACTACTATCAAGCATGGCAATATGAAAGCAATACTAGCAACTAGCAGGGCAGGATAACCAGGTGCATAACAACATAACAAACAAGTAAGCACAATCCCAGAAGCATTTTCGAAACAACGATAACCATATTTTAAACAAGCAATCATTTAATAAATATTCAAGTTGAAAACCATGGCTACTGCATGACTATCATGCAAGTGGGTATTGTGGCTTGCCTGGGGTGACGGAGACTCCACGAAGAAGTGCGGTGAAGCCGCGGAACGAAACATTGAACTGTTTTCTCTCGGAGGAGGCTGATTAGAGGCAAGGGTAAAATGGTCATTTTCACTATGAAACCACCTGGTGAAAATGTTACCAAAAGATAGAGCTCGACGAGACAAAGAAGTGAGCACTGGTTTCACCTCAATCGGAGTTAAGGTTGCAGAGTTATGAGGTGTAGAAGATCAGGGACCAATCTGTGAAAGTTCTCATCACCAATGGGCCCCTGAGTGGATAAGACAGAAACATATTTGAGAAAATACGCTTTCTGACTTAGAAAACGCACTTCAGGCCGAAGTAGAAATAGAATATGCTTTCAGAGAATGGAAAGCGCACTCACCAGAAGGCCCTTCCACTTATCCATGTGGACCTAGATCTTGGGCCACTTACAGGTGGGTCCCACGCGGTCAGGGAAGGGCGCAGTGAAGGGGCCGGCCGGCTCCGGTGGCCTCTGGCCACAGCGCGGCCACCGGCGGGCGCGAGGCGGTGCGCTGCTCCCTCCTGGAGCAGCAGCAGCTCCGGGAAGAGGCAGTGACGACGGCGGCTCGCGGAGACAGGGGCGAAGCGGTGGACTCCGGCGAAGGGCCCGGCCAACTCCGGCCACCTCTGGTCGAGCTGAGGCCACCTCGGGTTCGTGGAGACGAGGCGGTCCCGTTCAGAGGTAGAACGAGCGCCGTAGAGAAGTGGAGAGTAGGGGAGGCCGCGGTGACGGAGGAAGCTACACAGGGCTCGGGTGGTGGAGGTGCTCGGCGAAGCAAGGCGCTTCGGCGAGGGGCGAGGGGGTGGGGCTGCTGAGTGGAATGAGAGGAACTCGGTGGGCGTCTCGGAACGACGAGGGGAGGCTTGGTTTGGCCGGAATCATGCCGAGGCCGAGGCGGCCATGGTGGACGGCGACGAAAAGAGGAGCCGGCCGAGGGCTCTGGTGGGTGAGGAGGCTTGGGGAGAGGCTGGTGTGGTGCGGAGGGACTCGGGTCATGCTTATATAGCCGAGGGGAGGATTCTCGAGCTCACGGGCGAGCTCCCGACCAAGCTTTAATGGCGGGCAGAGGCAGGGCGTGGCACGGGCATGGTGTTTGCGACGCATTGATGGCGAACCACGATGAGGCACCAATGCAGGGCAACGCAGTCGATCACGGGGAAGCTCCATGACACGAATTGAGGTCGAGACGAGGAGGGAGAAGACGAGCATAGTGGCCGAAACAAGCCAGAGCACGCCTGCAGCCATGACGCAAGCGTGATCACCACGCGCACTGGCGCAAGTGGCGCTTTTTGGCGTGGCCAACCATGTCCAGTGGATGGACCCTGGTGCCCTTAGTCCAACTAAAGAGATAAATTGGTCCAGGGGCAAAGAAGAGATTTGCACTTAGCTCCAAAAGTAATTCAGTAACAAGGTGTTTGTAACTTGCCGTGGTTAAACCAGCAGGGTAAAAAGGTAAAGAGTTTGTCTGGCGATGATCACACACTAAGGTGATGCTGATCACCAAAAATCGGACTAAGAGGAGGAGTTTAGAAGGTGGTTGCAGTAGAAAGTACAAAACTGGCCAGAATTGGGGATTTGGATGATGCACTCACATACTGGATCTCTGTGAGCTGAAATTTAGCAGAGAGGGGTTTTATGATGATATGAAGCTGCTTTAAAAATTTCATGCCATTTGGAAATACCAAAGTGGCACTTGCTTCACAAAGCTTCATTCTGGATAGAAACTTGGAAAAATTACACAGGGTAAATGGATCAACCAATTGAGGTAAAACTTGTTGGGAGTAGTTGATATAGGTAGAAGCTTGTCTTGGTAAAGTTTCAGCTCAATTGAAGCAATATAAAATATGGTTGCTTCACAAACTGAAAATCTGACCGGAAACTAAAATTTGGAGCTGGGCTCACATAGATGAGTTACATGATCTCATATTTGGTGGAGAATCATTATGTGATCCTAGGAAAGACCCTGCAAAATTTCAGCTCATTTGTACTCCCTCCGTTCCCAAATATTTGTCTTTTTAGGCATTTTAAATGGACACAACATACAGATGCATGTAGACATATTTTAGAGTGTAGATTCGCTCATTTTGCTCCGTATGTAGTCACTTGTTGAAATCTCTAGAAAGACAAGTATTTGGGAACGGAGGGAGTATATGCCTAGAATATAGCTCCTTCACTAAGTTCCTTCCTAGACAAAAACTATGGAAAATTGCTAAAAATTATTTACTAGGAAAATTGAGCTGAATTTTGGCATGAGCCAATGATATGGACAGGAAAAGATGTCCAAGAAGTTTGGGGTCAATCAAACAAATATAAATAGCACTTCCTTTGCAAAGTGCCATTTAGGGCAGAATAGGAAAAGAATTATTGGAGGATTATTTTTGAACATGGCAATGAAATATTTTGCCATATTTGAGGAAGATGTGACCCAAACAATTTATGAGAATTATTTGGGAATTTTAGGAGTGACAGAAATATAGGTTGCTTCACAACCTAGGGTTTTAAGGGTTATTCCTTTATCAGAAAAGGAATATTACCAACAAAAGAATTTTGGGTTAGGTCAAGGATCAAAATGAGACGATCTTGAGATGATGATGAGGGTGACAAGCCACTAGAAAACCTAGGAAGATATGATCTTCCCAAGTTTCAGACCCTCATAGCCATGGAAAAGCAAATCAAAACAGGAAATCCCAGAAAATCAAAGGAAAAAAGAAAAGGGCAAAAATCCAGGCGGTTACAAACCTTCCCCCCTTAAAGAAATCTCGTCCTCGAGATTTGGTTGCTCAGGGTTAAATAATCTTTCTGACTTGAAGAAACCTTTTCCCACTCAGGTTTCTTTTATTCGTAATATTTCCACTGAATTGGATCTGACTGATTGTCTTGATCTGGGGTGGTTTGCTTCACTGGATCTAACATTCTGACAGGACGTACCTCGGGTGTCCCTCAAAATTTTCTTTGGCTGAGCTAGCATCCAAAATATTATTTGTACGGACATACTTGTCCTTCTTGATATTGGTCCTTGCTAAAAATGTTATTCTAGTATCGAGTACCAAGAACATTCCGCGGAGTTGGGGAATATATCTTCCCGTGGAACAACGAATCCCTTTTATCCAGGCATCGGATTCCTCGAATATAGACATGCCTTCTAGTTCCAAAATAGTGATGTGGATCATATCTATTTTTGCTAACGGATGTTGACATCTTGCATGAGTTTCTGACTTATCTTGACTGGCTTCACAGTCTTGAGTATCCAGGTTGTTCCAAAGGTTTGACTGTCGCTTGTCGCGACTGATAGAAAAAAATGCACCATCTCCTGATGATAAGATTTGCAGACTTGTCTGCCGGTGATCTAGGCAAAGAATCCCATTTACACAGGCTATTCCTTTCATTGCTTCCCCTATGCGAGAGATAACGATCCTCAACGTATATGTTTCCACACGGATTCTTCATTGTTGCCAGTATCTCTCTGGGAACAACAGTCTGTGCAAAGCTCCATCACGGGTGTTGAGGTTAACATATTGAGTTGTCTAGTACCACATTGAAGTATACTTCTTGGGTGGATCTTTGCTTGGGTTTGCCGTGGAATAAGACGGTCTTGGGCATCCACATTTTTCACATAATAACCGGCATACATTGGTCTGGTTCAGGTTTTGAGCCTCGGTACACTTATCCGGCTCACGTGTGGTTATACAGATCTCAATCCTGTTGTTGATTATGCCAGACAGTGACAGGGTTAATAATATCACCTTGTGAGGCTGATTTTTATAATCACTGCCAAGATTATGGTCTCAATGTGGTCTTTCCTTCAAGACTTGTTGATTATGGCATCACCCACTGGTTTTTGTTTCATAAATAACCGGTGAGGTTGTCGGATGTGTACCGTGAATTCTTCCTTGAGAGACTTGCATGGACTTGGCAACATACTGAATGAACTAATATCTAATTCTCAAGGCATACCTTTGTTCTGACTGATTTTCGTTTCAGGCCAAACTGTTGCAGATCTGCCACTTGGAAAACACTGCCATATGCTGACAATTCATAATTTAATGTCTTGTATTAGTGCCGTACAGAAGAATACTGGGAAGCTTGCATTCAGAAGCAATCGGGGTATCGTGCTGAGGAAGGTTTGGGGGCTTATGCTCGAAGCCATCGGTGGATATCTTATTGAGGAGATCGGGGTACCGTACCTTATAAGATTCCCCCCTTAAAGACTTTCTAGGGAAGACTCGGTACCTTATGCCAGAAGCTTTTCCAGTATTTTATCGAGAAGACTGAATATCTTGCATGGGAATCCATTCTATCGATGCAGACTGGGAACCTTATCTTTGTACACTTCGTCAATACATTGTGGAGAAGGATGGGACTGATTTTCTTGGTGATGGGAATGACATATATATATCTATATTTGTCAGTCCATCAGTTGATTATTGATATGACAAGAATTGTCTGACTGTCCTTACTGAATTCACCGTGCAATTGGACTGACTTCTGGGTGTCGCAATATTTAAATTTTGACTTATGTCAGATTCAATCATTGTGCATAGCCCATACCTTTGACTTGAAATGCACTGTCGATCCAATTTTGTTCTCTTGCTGATTTAATCTTTGCTGTGATAAAGTGTATCTCTGACGGGTACTTGTTGCTGACAGTCTGATCAAAATACAATTTGTATCCGGACGGATGTCTGCAATACAATGATGTCGGCTGAAAACCTCACTGATTTTAACTGACTTCCGTGGTGTATATCTGTGCTGCTTACGGCTCCTTCTGATTCGGTGTCGGTCGAGGAAAAATTTCCATAAGGGGGTAACACCGAGGATTCAAAACAAAGAAGCACGAGAAAACAATTTATTGCAACAAGCACACAGCAAACAAGTTACAAAGCTACTCCACACAGACACACACAAGCATGATACTACAGTGGATGCACAAGCGCTACACGAAGGACTACATCCTACGCTTGAGCAAACGCTCGCGAACTGACGAGGAAGCTAAGGGAGTAGCGAGTGGAACCGCTGACTCTGAAACTCCGGATGGACGTGGCGGAGGAGTTGGAGAAGCTGGCGGAGACTGAGGTAAAGTGACACCAAACAATCTCCTGGTCCGAATGGCGTCTCGGACTAACTCAGAAATAAGAAGACACTCGGCCGTCATGTAACAAGACATGGCTAGGATAGCCGGGTCATCTTGAGGGTTGAGGGAGGGAAATTGGATTCCCTAGGATTCTCGGCGATGGTGGGATAATATTGATAAGCACGGTTCTCCTGCACCATGCTCTCTTGGTGACGAAGACCGGTGACTCCTGCCATTGCGGCGAGCTGAACGGCACGCTCAGGAGTAGCGCTGTAACCACCGTGGAAACTGTAGGTGCGCTTGCTGACAGGAATCGGGGCTGACAGATGAACATGAGCAACATATTTCCGAATTCTTCCTCCAGCAGAAAACTGGAATACTTGATAATGAGGTGGATCTTCGAGGGGATAAATACTACGCCACATGTCGCCAAGGAGGGTGACAAAGCTGAGAGGCGCAGGAGTGGGACTGAACTCAATAGGAACAGCACCGGAAGCTAAGGGAAGAGCACTGAACTCATGGAAGTTGACCGCCATCTACACATGAAACAGGGGTTAATGGTAACTGCAATAAGACTATATGCAGCAAACAAATGCAACAATCAAATGCAACAAGCAAGGGCAACAACCAGACCCTATGCTACCGTTTTCCAACATTCCAGCGGACTAGGACGCTCTACAGCCAGACCTGCTCTGATACCAAGCGCTGTGGCACCCCGGCTCAGAGAAAACCGGAACGCCCCGTATTCCAGCCCAGAGATCGAGGTGAAGTCTTCTGGAATACGACACTGCTTAGTATAGAACAAACCAACTCTCTATTACAACACGAATATGATTACAAGGGTTCCGATATTATAATAAATAACATCGGCACGGCGAAACTACGCCAACCACGGTTGCTCTATACAAGCAACATAATACTTGAAGCAGCGGAACAACTACTGGCAGCGGAACAACGAACGACGATGATGGACTCCAATCCACAGGGACTCTGGCTGGAACGTTTATCCTAGCTCGCGAACATAGGAACAAAACCAAACAAGCAAGCAATCCAGGCACAACCTGCAAGCTGGCATGACACGCCAGGTCAGTACATTGAATGTACTAGCAAGCTCACAATAACCAGAAGCATTCAAGACAAACAACAGCATGGCAATTACAGGTGAAGCAGGAATTAACATGAGATCATTATAAGAACATGACATGAGCACATGATATCCAAAGTAATACTCCAAATAATACCAGATACCATCATGAAAATAATCATAATAGCCAGTAAGAATCCAAAGGCAATATGAACCTGATACAACTAGAACAATATGAGCATAGCATGAACATATAAATCTGACGATACTAGCATGCAACATGATGACACTATATGCACCAATTATTCTGCTCAGGTTATCTCGTAACCATCACGCGCATCACTTACCCATCCTCAGACATTACACGATCATCTCAGGATCAAATCAAGCTTGGTATAAACAATACCGTAGTAATCATTAAATGACCACAAGGAGCTTGATCTTTACCCATGATTCTCGCACAACATCACGAATATCCAACAACTCGGTATCCTCGATACCACGGTGATCATTCCGGCGATCACAACCAAAGTAACTCATGATTCTTACGGCGATCATCACCAAAGTAACTCGTGATCCTTACGGCGATCACCACCAAAGTAACTCGTGATCCTTACGGCGATCACCACCAACTTATTTTATCACCGAACTGGGGTTGTCATTAATCAAGTTATTATTAATATTGTTGACTCACGGTGGGACCGACACGAACTGGGCCCTTATCCGCGGGCGCGGCTATCGATAGGTTTAATATACACTCTGCAGAGGTAGCACATTGTACCCACACCACGAAACCCATGGCCTCGCACTCCCATTCGGGTGGACCAGCGGTGTTCCGACAAAACCGATCTACTGCCGTGACACTCTCCTGGCCACTTCGACCCACTCCCAACTGGGCTAGTCCTGGGTGGCCCCGTGTCTACCAAAGACACCCCGACCACCGTCGTGGTCAAAACTCCCTCACGGGGACCAGATCCATAAAAATGAAAACAACGGGCACACAAGGTTATGTCTGCTTACCGGGCCAGGGTACCGCATGCCCATAACCTTCCCTAGTTGGAGGCACCGGCGAGATGCACAACAATAGACCGAGTTAGGACCTTACCCAAATGGTAAGTGTGGTTGCACTGGTCAGTTTCGATCTCGCGGCACCATGACTCAACCAACAGTTGTTTAAGTTCAATTAAATCCGGTTAAACTTGAATGCAAAATGCTGAGCCATGATAAAATAACATGATGCAATTACAATGCATGAGCATGATATCAACATAATCACGGGATGCAACATAACTATCCACAATGTCAACTATGAAATAATCTCCAACTGAACATGGCATAATGACGAGTATAAATATTACAAGTGCAACACTACTCAGCATAACATGACCATTATCATCAACCATAAATAACATGCAAGAACTCATCAATAATATTACCGAGTAACACTTAACCAACTAACAGCAAAGGAACAACGCATAGTAACAGTACTCGGTAACCGACGTTAGTCATGCACCGAAGAGCATGACCAACCCAACATGTACTACTATCAAGCATGGCAATATGAAAGCAATACTAGCAACTAGCAGGGCAGGATAACCAGGTGCATAACAACATAACAAACAAGTAAGCACAATCCCAGAAGCATTTCCGAAACAACGATAACCATATTTTAAACAAGCAATCATTTAATAAATATTCAAGTTGAAAACCATGGCTACTGCATGACTATCATGCAAATGGGTACTGTGTCTTGCCTGGGGTGACGGAGACTCCAGGAAGAAGTGCGGTGAAGCTGCGAGACGAAACGTCGGACGATTTTCTCTCGGAGGAGGCTGATTAGAGGCAAAGGTAAAATGGTCATTTTCACTTTGAAACCACCTGGTGAAAATGTTACCAAAATATAGAGCTCGACGAGACGAAGAAGTGAGCGCTGATTTCACCTCAATCGGAGTTACGGTTGCGGAGTTATGAGGTGTAGAAGGTCAGGGACCAACCTGTGAAAGTTTTTATCACCAATGGGCCCCTGAGTGGATAAGACAGAAACAGATTTCAGAAAATACGCTTTCTGACTTAGAAAAGGCACTTCAGGCCGAAGTAGAAATAGAACACGCTTTCAGAGTATGGAAAGCGCACTAACGAGAAGTAGCTTCCACTTATCCACGTGGACCTGGGTCTTGGGCCACTTACAGGCGGGTCCCACGCGGTCAGGGAAGGGCCATGCGTTGCTCGTATTCTAGCTCGCTTGGGCCCCGACCAAGACAGAGGCGAGGCACAGGCGAAGCAGAGGCGGGCTCCAGCGAAGGGGTCGGCCAGCTCCGGTGGCCTATGGCCACGGCGCGGCCTCCGGCGGGCACAGGGCGGTGCGCTGCTCCCTCCTGGAACAGCAGCAGCTCAGGGAAGAGGCAGGGATGACGGCGGCTCGCAGAGACTGGGGCGAAGCGGCGGACTCCGACGAAGGGCCCGGCCAACTCCGGCCACCTCTGGTCGAGCTGAGTCCACCTACGGGTTCGTGGAGACGAGGCGGTCCCGTTCAGAGGTAGAACGAGCGCCGGGGAGAAGTGGAGAGTAGGGGAGGCCGCGGCGACGGAGGAAGCTACACAAGGCTCGGGCGGTGGAGGTGCTCGGCGAAGCAAGGCGCTCCGGGGAGGGGCGAGGGGGTGGGGCTGCTGAGTGGAATGAGAGAAACTCGGTGGACGTCTCGGAACGACGAGGGGAGGCTTGGTTTGGCCGGAATCATGCCGAGGCCGAGGCGGGCATGGTGGACTGCGACGAAAAAAGGAGCGGGCTGAGGGCTCTGGTGGGTGAGGAGGCTTGGGGAGAGGCTGGTGAGGTGCGGAGGGACTCGGGTCGTGTTTATATAGCCGAGGGGAGGCTTCTCGAGCTCACGGGCGAGCTCCCGACCAAGCTTTAATGGCAGGCAGAGGCACGGCGTGGCACGGGCATGCTGTTTGCGACGCACTGATGGCGAACCACGACGAGGCACCGATGCAGGGCGACACAGTAGACCACGGGGAAGCTCCAGGACACGAATTGAGGTCGAGAAGAGGAGGGAGAAGACGAGCATAGTGGCCGGAATAAGCTAGAGCACGCCTGCAGCCATGACGCAAGCGTGATCACCACACGTACTGGTACAATAGGCACTCTTTAGCATGGCCAACCATGTCCAGTGGATGGAACCTGGTGCCCTTAGTCCAACTGAAGAAATAAATCGGTTCAGGGGCAAAGAAGAGATTTTCACTTAGCTCCAAAAGTAATTCAGTAACAAGGGGTTTGTAACTTTCTGTGGTTAAACCAGCAGGGTAAAAAGGTAAAGAGTTTGTTTGGAGATGATCACACACTAAGGTGATGCTGATCCCCAAAAATCAGACTAAGCGGAGGAGTTTAGAAGGTGGTTGCAGTAGAAAGTGCAAAACTGGCCAGAATTGGGGATTTGGATAATGCACTCACATACTGGATCTCTGTGAGCTTAAATTTGGCAGAGAGGGGTTTTATGATGATATGAAACTTCTGTAAAAATTTCATGCTATTTGGAAATACCAAAGTGGCACTTGCTACACAAAGCTTCATTCTGGACAGAAACTTGGAAAACTTACACAGGGTAAATGGATCAACCAATTGAGGTAAAACTTGTTGGGAGTAGTTGATATAGGTAGAAGCTTGTCCTGGTAAAGTTTCAGCTCAATTGAAGCAATATAAAATATGGTTGCTTCACAAACTGAAAATCTGACCAGAAACTAAGATTTGGAGCTGGGCTCACATAGATGAGTTACATGAGCTCATATTTTGTGGAGAGTCATTATTTGACCCTAGGAAAGACCCTGCAAAATTGCAACTCATTTGTATATTCCTAGAATATAGCTCCTTCACAAAGTTTCTTCCTGGACAGAAACTTCGAAAAATTGCTGAAAAATATTTACTAGGAAAATTGAGCTGAATATTGGCATGAGCCAATGATATGGACAGGAAAAGATTTCCAAGAAGTTTGTGGTCAATCAAGCAAATATAAATAGCACTTCCTTTGCAAGTGCCATTTAGGGCAGAATAGGAAAATAATTATTGGAGGATTATTTTCGAACATGGCAATGAAATATTTTGCCATATTTGAGGAAGATGTGACCCAAACAATTTATGAGAATTATTTGGGAATTTTAGGAGTGACAAAAATATAGGTTGCTTCACAACCTAGGGTTTTAAGGGTTATTCCTTTATCAGAAAAGAAATATTACCAACAAAAGAATTTTGGGTTAGGTCAAGGATGAAAATGAGACGATCTTGAGATGATGATGAGGGTGACAAGCCACTAGAAAATCTAGGAAGACATGATCTTCCCAAGTTTCAGACCCTCATAGCCATGGAAAAGCAAATCAAAACAGGAAATCCCAGAAAATCAAAGGAAAAAGAAAAGGGCAAAAATCCAGACTGTTACATTTTGAGATATGGAGGTAGTGATATTAAAGTTGTGCTAGTTGAGTATGTGTGAATCTGAGAAATACTTGTGTTGAAGTTTGAAAGTCCCGTAGCATGCACGTATGGTAAACGTTATGTAACAAATTTGAAACCTGAGGTGTTCTTTGATTTTCCTCCTTATGAGTGGTGGTCAGGGACGAGCGATGGTCTTTTCCTACCAATCTATCCCCCTAGGAGCATGCGCGTAGTGCTTGGCTTTTGATGACTTGTAGATTTTTGCAATAAGTATGTGAGTTCTTTATGACTAATGTTGAGTCCATGGATTATACACACTCCTATCCTTCCATCATTGCTAGCCTCTTCAGTACCGTGCATTGCCCTTTCTCAGCTTGAGAGTTGGTGCAAACTTCGCCGGTGCATCCAAACCCCGTGATACGATGCGCTCTATCACACATAAACCTCCTTATATCTTCCTCAAAATAGCCACCATACCTACCTATTATGGCATTTCCATAGCCATTCCGAGATATATTGCCATGCAACTTTCCACCGTTTCGTTCATCATGACATGTTCATCATTGTCGTATTGCCTTGCATGATCATGTAGTTGACATCGTATTTGTCGCAAAGCCACCATTCATAATTTTTTATACATGTCACTCTTGATTCATTGCCCATCTTGGTACACCATTGGAGGCATTCATATAGAGTCATACTTTGTTCTAGTATCGAGTTGTAATCATTGAGTTGTAAATAAATAGAAGTGTGATGATCATCATTCATAGAGCATTGTCCCAAAAAAGGCCAAAAGAAAAAAGGGAGGCCCAAAAAAAGGGGCAATGCTAATATCCTTTTTTCCACACTTGTGCTTCAAAGTAGCACCATGATCTCCATGATAGAGAGTCTCTTGTTTTGTCACTTTCATATACTAGTGGGAATTTTCATTATAGAACTTGGCTTGTATATTCCAACAATGGGCTTCCTCAAATGCCCTAGGTCCTCGTGAGCAAGCAAGTTGGATGCACACCCACTTAGTTTCTTTTTGTTGATCTTTCATGCATTTATAGCTCTAGTGCATCCGTTGCATGGCAATCCCTACTCCTCACATTAACATCAATTGATGGGCATCTCCATAGCCCATTTATTAGCCGCGTTGATGTGAGACTTTCTCCTTTTTTGTCTTCTCCACATAACCCCCATCATTATATTCTATTCCACCCACAGTGCTATATCCATGGCTCACGCTCATGTATTACGTGAAAGTTGAAAAAAGTTTGAGATTACTAAAGTATGAAACAATTGCTTGGCTTGTCATCGGGGTTGTGCATGATGAGAGCATTCTTGTGTGACAAAAATGGAGCATGACCAAACTATATGATTTTGTAGGGATAAACCTTCTTTGGCCATGTTATTTTGAGAAGACATAATTGCTTAGTTAGTATGCTTGAAGTATTATTACTTTTATGTCAATATTAAACTTTTATCTTGAATCTTTCGGATCTGAATATTCATAGCACAATTAAGAGGGTTACATTGAAATTTATGCTAAGTAGCATTCCACATCAAAAATTATGTTTTTATCATTTACCTACTCGAGACGAGCAGGAATTAAGCTTGGGGATGCTTGATACGTCTCCAACGTATCTATAATTTTTGATTGTTCCATGCTATATTATATTCTGTTTTGGATGATAAATGGGCTTTATTATACACTTTTATATTATTTTTGGGACTAACCTATTAATCGGAGGCCCAACCCAAATTGCTGTTTTTTGCCCATTTCAGTGTTTCACAGAAAAGGAATATCAAACAAAGTCCAAACGGAATGAAACCTTCGGGAACGTGATTTTCTCAACAAATGTGATCCAGGAGACTTGGAGTGGGCGTCAAGAAACAATCGAGGAGGCCACGAGGCAGGGGGGCGCACCTACCCCCTGGGCGCGCCCTCCACCCTCGTGGGGCCCACGTTGCTCCACTGACGTACTTCTTCCTCCTATATATACCTACGTACCCCCAAACCATCAGGGGAATCCACGACAACCTAATTCCACTGCCACAACCTTCTATACCCGTGAGATCCCATCTTGGGGCCTTTTCCGGCGTCCTGCCGAAGGGGGCATTGATCACGGAGGGCTTCTACATCAACACCATAGCCTCTCCGATGATGTGTGAGTAGTTTACCTCAGAACTTCGGGTCCATAGTTATTAGCTAGATGACCTCTTCTCTCTCTTTGGATCTCAATACAAAGTTCTGCTCGATTCTCTTGGAGATCTATCGATGTAACTCTTCTTATTGCGGTGTGTTTGTCGAGATCCGATGAATTGTGGGTTCATGATCAAGTTTATCTATGAACAATATTTGAATCTCCTCTGAATTCTTTTATGTATGATTGGTTATCTTTGCAAGTGTCTTCGAATTATTAGTTTGGTTTGGCCTACTAGATTGATCTTTCTTGCAATGGGAGAAGTGCTTAGCTTTGGGTTCAATCTTGCGGTGCTCGATCCCAGTGACAGAAAGGGAAACGATACATATTGTATTGTTGCCATCGAGGATAAAAAGATGGGGTTTATATCATATTGCATGAGTTTATCCCTCTACATCATGTCATCTTACTTAAAGCATTACTCTGTTCTTATGAACTTAATACTCTAGATGCATGCTGGATAGCGGTCGATGTGTGGAGTATAGTAGTAGATGCAGAATCGTTTCGGTCTACTTGTCACGGACGTGATGCCTATATACATGATCATACCTAGATATTCTCATAACTATGCTCAATTCTATCAATTGCTCGACAAGTAATTCGTTTACCCACCGTAATACTTATGCTATCTTGAGAGAAGCCACTAGTGAAACCTATGGCCCCTGGGTCTATTTTCCATCATATTAATCTTTCATCACTTAGCTATTTCTATTGCTATTTATTTTACTTTGCATCTTTATTTCTCTTTATAATAAAAATACCAAAAATATTATCTTATCATATCTATCAGATCTCACTCTCGTAAGTGACCGTGAAGGGATTGACAACCCCTTTATCACGTTGGTTGCGAGGTTCTTATTTGTTTGTGTAGGTGCGTGGGACTCGAGCGTGATCTCCTACTGCATAGATACCTTGGTTCTCAAAAATTGAGGGAAATACTTACGCTACTTTACTGCATCACCCTTTCCTCTTCAAGGGAAAACTAACGCAATGCTCAAGAGGTAGAAAGAAGGATTTCTGGCGCCGTTGCCATGGAGATTCGCGCCAAGTTAAGTCAAGATTTGACTCCCAACAATGAGCCATTTCTGGCGCCGTTGCCGGGGAGTCTATGCACAAGTCAAGACATACCAAGTACCCATCACAAACTCTTATCCCTTGCATTACATTATTTGCCATTTGCCTCTCGTTTTCCTCTCCCCCACTTCACCCTTGTCGTTTTATTCGCCCTCTCTTTTTCTGTTCGCCTCTTTTTCGCTTGCCTTTTTGTGCCCCGTGTGCCGTCATGGCTAGTCCTTCATCTACTCATTTGTCTCCCGAGTCTGAAGTTCTTCACTTCAAACAAAGACAAGGAGAAAACTTAAAAGATGCTTGGTTCAGAATAATGGAATCTCATCATAATTGTACCCTAGAAGTGAACTTTAGAATTTTGCTTCGCAATTTTTATGTTGGACTGAATATGTCTCATAGACAACTCTTGGATTGCATTGCCAAAGGCAATTTTATTGAAATTGATCCCAGTATTTGTCGTATTTCGGGTTCCGGCAGACCCTTGAGGTTCGAACACTGGGGTGCGCGCGGAGATCTCTCCCCTACCGATCTATGTCCAATCTCCTCACGTGATCTAAGATGGAAACAACGAACAACACAAGGGACACGAGGTTTATACTGGTTCGGGCCACCGTTGTGGTGTAATACCCTACTCCAGTGTGTGGTGTGGTGGATTGCCTCAGGGGCTGGTGATGAACAGTACAAGGGAAGAATGGCCTCGCGAGAGGTGTTCTTGAGCTGGTGCGATGAACTGTTTGGGTAAGTTCAGTCGCCTCTCTCTCTCTCCCTAGATCGATCGATGTCTCTCTGCTTGTGATGGCTAGCCCTATTTATAGAGGCCCTGGGCCTCTCCCCAAATAATGAGCAGGAAGGGCACCAACAATTGGCCATTTTGAAGGGGAACATCTAGTACAAGTTATCCTGACCAAAGGTGGTCTTCGGCTGCCAAAAGTACTGGTGATGACGCCGTCTTGGGCTCCACAGTGACCTCTGTCCTGCCGCTCTGCTGGTCTTGGTCTCGTTGCATCGGAATGGTAACCTTTGCCTGATGCCTTTGCCTGTGCTTGCCCCCGTTGCACCAAAGGGGAAACAAGGACACTGCGCAGGTCGGCGCCCGCCTGGTCTCGATCGTCATGGCTTGCGTCATGGGCTCCTCGCGAGGTACCCCTGCCTTGATTTCTCCGCCTCCTCGCGAGCCTTCCTGATGAGGCTGCCTTTGAGGAAGCTTCCGGTCGTCCGTCCCGCGAGGCTTGGCCCCTCGCGAGGGTCTTGAGCTTGAGATGATGAAGATGGGCCGCGCTGGGCCCCCACTTCGGCCATGCCGCAGACTGCAGGCACGCAAGTCTGGGGACCCCCGTTCCCAGAACGCCGACAGTAGCCCCCGGGCCCAAGGCGTGCCCGGGCTTGGCCTAGCGGGGAAGCGAAGGGGCAAGCGCGAAGCGCCGTAGGCCCCAACAGCCTGCGGCCTTGGGCGCCGCGTGGCGATTGATTGGACATGGGCGTCTGCGCTTCCCCACGACGCCTCGGCAACTGTCCATCTGACAAAAGGGATGCATGGGCCAGAATTACCTGCTTTGTTCTCGTTCGCCTCGCCCCATATCCCCTTTCTCGCTCTCCTCCTTCTTGCCTCCGAAATCCTCCAGATCTGTCTTAATCCTTCTCATTCGGCACGCCATGGTGCCTCGC
The DNA here is from genome assembly GCF_003073215.2 of Triticum urartu. NCBI lineage: Eukaryota > Viridiplantae > Streptophyta > Magnoliopsida > Poales > Poaceae > Triticum > Triticum urartu. The sequence goes on along the minus strand of NC_053024.1, from coordinate 437,312,597 downwards.
AAGTCCCCGACCGAGGCCTGGTACTCGCCGGCCTTGGATTCCCCGAACCTGTTGGAGAAGAACCTCGCCCTTACGCGCGTGATGACGGTGGCGCAGGGCAGCAAGGGGGCGACTGTGCTCAAGGCTGGCTCCGACCAGCCTGAAGTCAAGGGGATCACCTTCTATCCGCTCTTTGTGAGCGCCATTGTTGCCGGTCTGGTGCCTCCTTTCTCTGAGTTCTTCTTTGCTGTTCTCCGCCAGTACAACTTGCAGGCTCTGCACCTCCACCCCAACTCTGTTCTTCTTCTAGCGATTTTTGCTTACTACTGTGAGGCTCACGTCAGGGTAAAGCCCTCGATGGCCTTGTTGCGTCACTATTTTTCCCTCCGGGTTTCTGGTGGCCATGTCTCCGCATGTGCGAGCTTCATCGTGTACTCCAATTCCAATGCTATCTCGAAGCCTGGGAAGAGGATCGAAGGCTTCCGGAGCAAGTGGGTCATGGTGGATGTCAGGCGCCTCCACCCCCGTCTGGTGCTGCCTACGGGGCAGCCCAAGGCCGTCGACGCGTGGTCCCGCGCGGAGCTCGTCGACCCCCGTGCGAAGGCGGTGCTGAAGAGGATGAACGCGGACCTGAGGCCAAGCAACTTGGGGGCGGCGAAGCTGACCGGGGCCTTGTTCCTGAGGGAGTTCCTGGAGCACCGGGTGGCTCCACTCCAGGAGCACTCGCTCCTGTTGTGGAGGCTTGGGGAAGCGGATGCCGCCTTGCGCCTAAGCTCGGAGGCCCTGTCCGACGAGAATCTGGTCGTGGCCCTCCATTCCTTGGTTGGGGAGACGTGGCGAGCCCGGTGGGCGCCCCCGTCCCCCTGTTCCTTCGTGACGACTGGGAGCAGGTGGTGAACGCCATGCCCACCTTCAACGGTGAGGGGCTGGTGCCCGCGGTAGCTCCCGAGGATCTTGCGGCGCTAGCGATGGTGGACGTGTCCTCTGGCATCTCCAGCGGGAGTGAGGAGGAAGAAGAGGCGGAGGAGGAAGAGTCTGACTTCGAGGCGACTGGCGAGGAGTCGGGGGAGTCCTTCCCTCGGCTCAGGTCTCGGGCCCTCCGCTCCATGCCGGATGACAACCATGACGGCGCCGGGCGAGGAGGGGAGGACTCTCCCTTGGTCACAAGGAAGGGCAGGTCGGGGCTGGTTCCCCCAGGGTCCGCTCTGATCCCTGGGCGGTCTGAAGATAGCCCCAGCCCTCCCGACGTGGCTTCTGCTTCCGGGGCTCCTGAGGCTGACCCAAGCTGCAGGCTCTCGAGCTTCAAGTTCGGCCGGAGGTTGCTTGGGTCCGTGAGCGACGACCAGTAAGTGCTTGATTCCCACTTTGCTTGGTTTCTGTTGCCGAGCCTTGACATCCATATTCTCTTGTTAGGCCGGCGCCTGGTCGAGAGGGGCTTCTGCGGCCCTGCCTGGGGCGAGTCCATCTGCTGGGGCGGTGCCTTCGTCCGCTGGGGAGGAAGACGGCGCGGCTCGCACCTCCCTGGTCCGATTGTCCTCGCGAGGCCGACTAGGACGCCTTGGTGAGGAGTCAGCCCCCGTGGCCCCACTGACCCTGGAGTCGACTGCGCTCGATGCTGCAGCCGGGGCGACCAAGGCCCAGGGGGTTCCTTCCTGCCAAACCGTGATCACGCTGCCATCTTTTTCGCTCGCTCCGCCAGTTCCCGCTTCTTCTGTTTCCTCTGCCGCCGTCCTGGACCAGGTCGCCAGCGAACTGAGCCAGCTGCGGGAGGATCTTCTGAGCACGGACCCTCGCCTGCGGCCGGGCGCCTGGAGCTAGCTTCTGGTTGGGCCCGTTCCACTGCTTCCGTCCGAGCAGCGCTGAGCCAGGCCGTGGCGGCCTCCGATGGGGAGAAGCAGGCCGCCAACCAAGCCAAGGCCGCTCGCGACGCTGCCCTGGGCGGCGCTGCGACTGCCAAGGCTCGCTGCAAGGAGCTGGAGGTCGAGCTGCAAGGCCTGCGCGACGAGCTCGCCAAGGAGGTCCACGGTCGCCAGGAGAAAGAAAAGGAGATGAAGGCTCGGGAGGCTGCCGTCAAGGACTGGGACGCCAAGCTCGATGACCGCCACGGCGAACTGGAGACACTGGAGCGGTCGCTGCAGGCGGAGAGGGCCGAGCTAGATGCCAAGGCGAAGGTCCTGGCGGAGGACCGGGTGGCCTTCGTGAAGATGGAGAAGAGGGCCCGTGCCACGCTGAAGACGCTTTACGAGAGCGGCTTGGAGGAGCCGTTGGCTGGCGCGGAGGACGGCCCCGCCAAGCTGCTTCCCTTCCTGGTCCGTGCGCTTGAAGATGTCGTAGACGGCCTTGGCCCCACGGCCGAGGCCGAGGCGCGTGCCCTCTCTTCTGCGGCACTGATGCGTGTCCTCAGCCACGACTACCTGCGCGACCCCAATGTCAACCTCGACAGCCTGCTGGAGCCCGTGAGCGGCGACCTTGCCGCCGCTGCCGCTGAGGCCGTGAAAGGCCGAGCCGAAGCTTTGCTGGGGGAGGGTTCTGCGCCTTCAGCATCTTGCCCGGGCGCGGTGCCTCCAGCTCCGCGGTCCCAGGAGGCGGCGCCACTGGAGAGTGATCCCTTCGCGGCTTCTGTCCTGTTTTTATTCCTGTAACATGCACCATGCCTCGCGGAGGCGGTTAAACTTGTGTTTGGCGTCGTGAAACAATCTATGGCTTGTAATATTTGCTTTGAATTTCCTGGAATTTGCATTTTTCTCTCCTACTTGTTCGCGCTCTACGTCGGCAGGGCCCGGCCCCGCGCATACCTCACCCAGCGTTAGCCCCGACCGGAAACCAGGACGGGACTAAGGAGTGAGGGGCTACGTGGCAAGTTAGGCTCCTGAGTCGTGGTGCTCAGGAGTCCCCCTTGACGCGCAAGCAACAAGTAGGAAAGGGGGGAATAAGGAGTGGATCGGTCGTTCTGCATCGGCAGGGCCCGGCCCCACGCATACCTCACCCAGCGTTAGCCCTGACCGGAAACCAGGACGGGACTAAGGAGTGAGGGGCTACGAGGCAAGTGAGGCTCCTGAGTCGCAATGCTCAGGAGTCCCCCTTGACGTTCAAATGGGTTTCCATACCTTGGCTCTGCTCGGGGAGGGGCGCGTGACGACCAGGTCCGAGGGACCTCGCTGGGTGATGTGCGCTCGGGCGAGGCCCGAGCATAGCCCCTGTGTCCAGCCCCCTCGCGCGGCGCGCCTGAGGGGAGGCGTTGCGATGGTGCCGGACACTGAGCTCTGGGCTCCCTGAGGTTGGTACGGCCGGAGGCTGCCCTCAGTTGTTTATCACCAGCGCGGAGCATAGCGCTTCCATATGTATACGGACATAGCCGCTCCTCGGCAGTGTCGTCACCCAGCGCGGAGCATGGTGCTTCCACTGGTACGTGGGAGGGGGCTCCGCTCCGGGAGGAGCCCCCGGGGCGTGTACAGCCCCGCCCTGACACGTGGCCGACACGGTAGGGCTAGGAGAGGTGTATCTGGGCACTCGTGAGCCAGCGCGGGACTCACGAGGCCCTACCTCGAGGCGGGTTGCGCCTGGCTCTGGGCCTTTATCAATGGTGTGTTCCTGAAGGGTGGTTAGAATGCAAATGCTCTACGTCCTCAGGTCCCGGCCCTCGAGCGAGCTCAGCCGCCGCTGGTATGACAGGTCACGGTGTCGTGGGTCAAGGCCAGGGGGTGAGGGCTAGAGAGCCAGTAGGAGCCCATGAGTCACGATGCTCAGGTACCCCCCTTTTAACGTGCAAGCGCTTTGCATGAAAGCGGAGAAGTCCGCGATAAGAAGCAGGTGATAATTAAGTGCGAAAGAGCAAATTCATTTTAAGTAGATGCAGGAAAAGCAAACGTCGCTGGGCCATGCCCGAGCAGCTCAGGGATGATGCAGCCTGACGAGCGCCCCCAACAAGGTAAGTAAAGAGCTTAAGCAAAACGGATACACGCCGCAGGGACGGACCCACGTGACCTGGGAATGATGCGGCCCTGTGGGCGCTCCCAGCTAAAAACGGAACTTAGAAAGATGTCACCTGGTGCCGTTGAAGACGAAGTGATGTTGAAGAAGTGGGCTATGCGCGATGATTACGTCAATCCCTCACGAGCCCCCAGGCCCAGGAGGCTCGGGAGGCTCCGGAGGCGCAGGTGGGTCTCTGAGGGCCATCTCCATCTCTGCCAGGACCGCACAATGCCTGACTTCCTGAGCCTCCAGAATGCTCCTCAGCAGGCGCTGATGAGCGGCGACCGCGTTCGGCAGGCCGAAAGGCATGCGAACGTAGCTGTGGGGTGGACCTTCGCAATGCCCTACGCGCGAAGGCCAGAGGCGCTCCTGAGACGCGGCTCGGTTGAGCCCTGGCATGTCGATGCAGACGCGCAGCCCACCATCCTCGCCTGGATGTGGGGCCACGGTGGGTAAGCGGCGGCTACCGCGCATGACTCTTGACTCCTGCAGCTCCTGGGTGTTTCTTGCGATGAACTCTTGAGGGTTTGGTCTTCCTTGCCTTGTACCTTCCTGAGGGAAACGTGCCTGGAAGCACCCCTCCAAGTGGTTCCTGAGCGCCTCCCTCACGACCTTGGCAAGGTCGGCGGCTCTTCAAGAAAGAGCCCCCGAGCCCTGCCTGAGGAGGGCGCCGGGCGCGCCTTCCTATGCGAGAGAGGGTGGCGCTCCTGATTGGGCGCAGATCCTAACGCAACACCTCTAGAGGCGCCTGCCTCCTTGTGGCTTGGGCCAGGCGTAACCTTCTTCTTCTTAAGGGTCACCTCAGGAAGTCTTCCGTTCCTGTGGTCTGGGTCTTCGATTGCTGCGGCTTGGAACAAGCGCTCAAGTGAACACACTGCGTCCCTCTCTTCACAGGGTACGGTGATGACTCCACCGCTTCCTGGCATCTTGAGGACATTGTATCCATGATGAGTCACTGCCATGAACTTGGCCAGGGGTGGGTACCCGAGGATGGCGTTGTATGGAAGACGGATGTGGGCGACGTCGAAGTCAATGAGCTCGGTGCGGTAGTTGTTGCGCTGCCCGAAGGTGACTGGAAGGCGAACCTGCCCTATTGGAACAGTGGAACCATCAATGATTCCTGAGAAGGGCTTGGTTGGCTGAAGCTGATCGTACGGCACTTGGAGATTGTCGAACGTCTCTACGGACAAGACGTTGAGTCCTGCTACGCCATCAATGAGGGTCCTGGTGACCTGCACGTTGCTGATGACCGGGGAGCAAAGCATTGGGAGGACTCCGGCAGTTGCCGCGCACTTGAGCTGATCCGCTAAGCTGAACGTGATAGCGCACGCAGACCACCTGAGTGGGCGCGTGGCCTCAAGTTTGGGGAGGACTGCATTCACCTCGCGAGCAAACTGCTTGAAGACGCGCTGTGAGGCTGGGGCCTGCGCGCCACCCAAGATGGAAGCGATCACGCGCGGCTCCTGGAAGCCCCCAACCCCCTCGTCTTGATGTTGGTCTTCGTTCCTTCTTGGTGGTGGCGGCAGAGGAGGAAGGCCTGCGTTGCCGTGCGGGCGATCCTCACGAGGCTGATCTCTCCAACCTCCCTCGCGAGGCTAGTCCTGCCAGCGATCCTCGCGAGGTCGGTCACGCCACCCTTGGCGGGGGCCACGGTCTTCCCATCATCCGCCACCTCTTCCTCCTCCTCGGCCATAGCCCCTGTCGTTGCGCTCGGGGCATCGGCCAACACGTCCATCTCTCACGGCCCTGAGCTCTTGACATTCATTGGTGTTGTGGGTGTGGAGGTCGTGGTACACACAGTACCTGCTGCCCTTGGATGACTCAGGCTGATCCCTGCCTCGCTTGGTGTCTGGTTCCGCTGCAAGCACGGCAGCCCCCTTGCGCTTCACGTCCTTGGCCTTGAGCTTCTTCTCTTCTGGGTTGGCAGCCGGGAGTTCGAGGAGGGAAAGGCGCCCTTCCTCAGCCCTGGCGCACTTGGTCGCCAAGTTGAACAGCTCCAGGGATGTGCACAGGTCTTCGTGGATTTCTAGCTCCTCCTTCATCTTGATATCGCGTACGCCATCAGAGAAGGCCGAGATGATGGCTTCTTCAGTCACCTTGGGGATCGTGAGGCGAGCATTGTTGAAGCGCTGGATGTATTTCTGCAGGGTTTCCCCTTGCTGCTGCTTGATGCGGCGCAGATCGCTCACGGCCGGGGGCCGGTCGCGAGTGCCCTAGAAGTTGGCGATGAAGCGAGTGCGCATCTCGTCCCAGGAGGAGATCGTGCCAGGAGTCAGGTTCAGGAGCCAGGTGCGGGCCCCGTCCTTGAGCGCCATGGGAAACCAGTTCGCCATGACCCTTTCGTCTCTGTTGGCGGCTTCGATGCATAGCTCGTAGAGCTGCAGGAATACCGCGGGGTCCGTCGTGCCATCGTAGCGAGGGGGCAGGTCAGGCTTGAACTTTCCTGGCCATGCGATGCCGCGTAAATCGAGGGTGAGGGCGCGGCAGCCGACTGTGGCCACCGGTGCCCTTTGCTGGTACTGGGCTTGCTCTTGGGGATTGTCGCGTGCCGCCGCTTGGAGCAGAGCGGGTCTTGGCGTGGAGGTGCAGGGATGCGATCTTGGCGCGCCGGCGCTGGGAGCGCGCGAGCACCTTCTTGGGGACGAGGGATCTCTTGGCAGCTCCTTTCTTGCTGCGCAGGCGCCGGACGTGGAGGGTCTCGCCTTGGGGCTGCGCGCCTTGGGGCCAGGGCGCCTTCTTGGGGAGGAGGTGGTGGAGGCACCTCCTGATCCTCGCCTCCCGCGCGGGATGGAGGGCGAGGCAGCGAGAAGGACGGCAAGGGGGAGCCCCCTGCGGTGCTGACGAGCTCGGTGATGTAGGCGAGCCAGTCCTCGTCGAGGTCGTCGACGGGGCGGTAGTGCAGGAGCTCCCTTGCCAGGAGCAGCGCGGCGTGCGCGTCCGCGGGGGTGCGACGGGCGTGGGATGACGAAGCGGCTGGAGTCAGTGACGGCGTAGCGGTGCGGCCCTCCCGCCGTACCGAAGGGTGCTGGGACGAGGCCTGCTGCTCGTTCCCTGCCGGACCGATGGCGGCGTTGGCGGCAGGCGACGGGGAACGACGAGGGCGTCCGCCGACGGACGTCGTCTGGGCGACGTGGGTGGCGAGAGCAGCCCAGCGCTCGGCACGAGCCCGACGAGCGTCAGCCATGGACACGACGGAAGATCACACGCGAGCAGTGGAAGAAAGATTCTGGCACACCCCCTACCTGGCGCGCCAAATGTCGGATTTTGGGTTCCGGCAGACCCTTGAGGTTCGAACACTGGGGTGCGCGCGGAGATCTCTCCCCTACCGATCTACGTCCAATCTCCTCGCGTGATCTAAGCTGGAAACAACGAACAACACAAGGGACACGAGGTTTATAGTAGTTCGGGCCACCGTTGTGGTGTAATACCCTACTCCAGTGTGTGGTGTGGTGGATTGCCTCAAGGGCTGGTGATGAACAGTACAAGGGAAGAATGGCCTCGCGAGAGGTGTTCTTGAGCTGGTGCGATGAACTGTTTGGGTGAGTTAAGTCGCCTCTCTCTCTCTCTCCCTCCCTAGATCGATCGATGTCTCTCTGCTTGTGATGGATAGCCCTATTTTATAGAGGCCCTGGGCCTCTCCCCAAATAATGAGCGGGAAGGGCGCCAACAATTGGCCATTTTGAAGGGGAACATCTAGTACAAGTTATCCTGACCAAAGGTGGTCTTTGGCTGCCAAAAGTATTGGTGATGACGCTGTCTTGGGCTCCACGGTGACCTCCATCCCGCCGCTCTGCTGGTCTTGGTCTCGTTGCACCGGAATGGTAACCTTAGCCTGATGCCTTTGCCTGTGTTTGCCCCCTTTGCACCAAAGGGGAAACAAGGACACTGCGCAGGCCGGCGCCTGCCTGGCGCCCACCTGGTCTCGATCGTCATGGCTTGCGTCACAGGCTCCTCGCGAGGTACCCCTACCTTGATTTCTCCGCCTCCTCGCAAGCCTGCCTCATGAGGCTGCCTTTTAGGAAGCTTCCGGTCGTCCGCCCCGTGAGGCTTGGCCCCTCGCTAGGGTCTTGAGCTTGAGATGATGAAGATGGGCCGCGCTTGGCCCCCACTTGAGCCACGCCGTAGGCCACAAGCAGGCAAGTCTGGGGACCCCCGTTCCCAGAACACCGACTGTATTGCACATGAAATTATAGAAGGTATAGTGGGAACACTACCTCAACAAAAGGGGTCTCATCATAAACTTCATTGGAAACTAACAAACTATAATTTCAGTCATTGAGGCAATTGCAATTTATCATAACATAGAAAAGAGCTTGATGTCTACTATGCAACCTTCTTCTTGTAGACGTTGTTGGTCCTCCAAGTGCAGAGGTTTGTAGGACAGTAGCAAATTTCCCTCAAGTGGATGACCTAAGGTTTATCAATCCGTGGGAGGCGTAGGTTGAAGATGGTCTCTCTCAAACAACCCTGCAACCAAATAACAAAGAGTCTCTTGTGTCCCCAACACACCCAATACAATGGTAAATTGTATAGGTGCACTAGTTTAGTGAAGAGATGGTGATACAAGTGCAATATGGATAGTAGATAAAGGTTTTTGTAATCTGAAAATATAAGAACAGCAAGGTAACTAATGATAAAAGTGAGCACAAACGGTATTGCAATGCGTTGAAACAAGGCCTAGGGTTCATACCTTCACTAGTGCAAGTTCCCTCAACAATAATAACATAATTGGATCATATAAATATCCCTCAACATGCAACAAAGAGTCACTCCAAAGTCACTAATAGCGGAGAACAAACGAAGAAATTATGGTAGGGTACGAAACCACCTCAAAGTTATCCTTTCTGATCGATCTATTCAAGAGTCCGTAGTAAAATAACATGAAGCTATTCTTTCCGTTCAATCTACCATAGAGTTCGTACTAGAATAACACCTTAAGACACAAATCAACCAAAACCCTAATGTCACCTAGATACTCCAATGTCACCTCAAGTATCCGTGGGTATGATTATACGATATGCATCACACAATCTTAGATTCATCTATTCAACCAACACAAAGACCTTCAAAGAGTGCCCCAAAGTTTCTACCGGGGAGTGAAGACGAAAACTTGTGCCAACCCCTATGCATAAGTTCACGAGGTCATGGAACTCGCAAGTTGATCACCAAAACATACATCAAGTGAATCACGTGATATCCCATTGTCACCACAAATAAGCACATGCAAAACATACATCAAGTGTTCTCAAATTCTTAAAGACTCAATCCGATAAGATAACTTCAAAGGGAAAACTCAATTCATCACAAGAGAGTAGAGGGGGAGAAACATCATAAGATCCAACTATAATAGCAAAGCTCGCGATACATCAAGATCGTACCACCTTAAGAACACGAGAGAGAGAGAGAGATCTCAAACACATAGCTACTGGTACATACCCTCAGCCCCGAGGGTGAACTACTCCCTCCTCGTCATGGAGAGCACCGGGATGATGAAGATGGCCACCGGAGAGGGATTCCCCCCTCCAGCAGGGTGCAGAACGGGTCTAGATTGATTTTCGGTGGCTACGGAGGCTTCTGGTGGCGGAACTCCTGATCTATTAAGTTCCCCGATGTTTTTAGGGTATATGGATATATATAGGCGAAAGAAGTCGGTCAGGGGAGCCACAAGGGGCCCACGAGGGTGGGGGGCGCGCCTCCCTGCCTCGTGGCTTCCTCGAAGCTTCCCTAACGTCTACTCCAAGTCTCCTGGATTGCTTCCGTTCCAAAAATAACTCTCCCGAAGGTTTCATTCCGTTTGGACTTCGTTTGATATTCCTTTTCTTCGAAACACTGAAATAGGCAATAAAACAACATTTTGGGCTGGGCCTCCGGTTAAAGGTTAGTCCCAAAAATAATATAAAAGTGTATAATAAAGCCCATAAACATCCAAAACAGATAATATAATAGCATCAATACTTCATAAATTATAGAAACATTGGAGACGTATCAGCATCCCCAAGCTTAATTCCTGCTCGTCCTTGAGTAGGTAAATGATAAAAGAAAGAATTTATGAAGTGTTAATGCTAGCAGGTGCACAAGTTTGATCAATGGTAGTTTCAATCACCTTTTCTAGCATCATTATATATCATAACAGTAGCTCAACTCATATGACTTCTCATGATCAAGTAACAAGCTATTCACATGTTAAAGTATAGATCATAAACTTTCTTGAAAACTAACAAACCGTGTTATTAGTCATCAAACAATTACAATTCATCCTATTTTCAGGAAGGGTCTATGTCAGAGATTTGATTCAGCAAACTTCACATACTCAACTATCATTTAGTCTTTCACAATTGCTAACACTCACGTGATATTTATGGGTTCAAAGTTTTAATCAGACATAGAGAAAGATAGGGGCTTATAGATTCGCCTCCCAACCTTTTACCTCAAGGGTAATGTCAACAATAATAGTTCATGATGCCTTACATCCAATTGGATATATATATCAGGATCTTTCCAACACAATGTGCTTGCCAAAGGATAAAATGTAAAAAGGAAAGGTGAAGATCACCATGACTCTTGCATAAGGTATAAGACAAGAATAAAAGATAGGCCCTTCGCAGAGGGAAGCAGAGGTTGTCATGCGCTTTTATACACTCGTAGAAAAAGGGCCTATAGTCCCGGTTCGTAAGGGCCTTTAGTCCCGGTTCCGGAACCGGAACTAAAGTGTTGGTACTAATACCTCCCCCATTTAGTCCCGGTTCAATCCAGAACCGGGACTAAAGGCCCTCCACGTGGGCAGTGTGCAGAGCCCAGTCAGGAGACCCTTTGCTCCCGGTTGGTGGCACCAACCAGGACCAATAGGCATCCACGCGTCAGCATTTCTGTGGCTGGGGTTTTTGTTTTTTTTTGAAAGGGGGGGGGGTTGTGGGTTTTGGGGGGTTAATTTAGGTGTTTCATATATTGTGTTAGCTAGCTATAATTAATAGAGAGAAGTGTCCTCTCTTATGTCCGTGCTTGGTCGACGCTACGTACTATACATACGTATAGAGAGGACTAGACACGCTGGCTAGCTAGTAAGCAAACGAAGGAAACAGAAGATCGTCATGAACATATATGCATACAGAGAGAAGTGATATCGACCACCTCTCCTTCTCTGAGAGATTGGTCGAACAACAAGTTCTCGTATATCTATCTGACACTACCGGCTACATATATACAATAATTATCTCTTACAAATATAATCATACGGACTCAGGGTCCACATAGAATTCTCCGTCTTCAGGGATCACGTGGTCAAGAAAGAATGCCGCCAATTCCTCTTGAATTGCTCGCATGCGAGCTGGTGCCAGGAGTTCATCCCGCTTCCGAAACATCTAATTTGAAGAAGGGGGTCAATACATATATATATATATATGAATGAATGAAACTCAACACAAATGATGGTAATAAAATAAAATTGTGAATGTTGTTATTTACGTACTTCATATTGTTCGTTAGAGTACCCGCCCCGCTCACAGGTCGTGTGGCGGATGGACTCGCAGATGTAGTATCCACAGAAATCATTCCCTTGTTCCTGCCACAACCACTTTACAAGAAATAGAGGTCAATCAAACTGATAAGCAAGAATGCTAAATGGTATTGATGAAACTAGCGCTTGAATCACTAGGAGATGTGCGGAACATGCTACTATAGTACTTACTTTTGGGTGTCTAAATTCTAGCTCCTTCGGCAGTCCCGAAACTGTTTTGGTGAATTTTCTCCAAACCCTGCCGGACAAAGAAAACAATTACTTGATATCAGGAAATGAACAAAGTTGCTAATATGGTGGATAATGATCGATTTAACTTACTTCTGGAGTATTTGAGTCATGTCTGCATAGTCCTGGGGATCTTTTCGTTTAGAGTCTAAGACGGTTACTACTCCCTGCTCAAGCTTAATCTCTAGGAGAATATAGTGAAAACTGCACACACATGCATAACTTATCAATTACATTACTATAACCTTGACTAATATATAAGGGAAACCGAATACGCACAAGACAGTAACACTCACCTGAAGTTGTAAGGAAAGAGTATTATATCTTTGTTTTGATTTATTACGAACGATCGTAGCAAGTTGGCCTCGGTAGCTGCGGCATGAAGTTTAACCTCAGTTGCATCTATGAGATATGTGTTAATGAACCCAATATCACCGACTTGTCTTTTCTTCAATTCGGCGATCTTCAATCTGCATAATATAGTGAGGATGATTATAAATACATGCAATGAAAGAGCTAAGCTATATAGAGAAACTTAATGACAGAAGTAGTACTACTTACAGACAGTAGCAGGCGACCGTTGTTTTATCGAGGGCCAATTGATTGAAAAACTGATAGAACTCCTCAAATGGAACAGGCAACAGATCAATTCCAACGAGGTCATGCTCCTTTTTAACTTTCACATACAAAGTACTCCTCCCCCCAGAGTCTCTACAGATTTTCAAGTACCAATCATGCAATCTTCGCATCATCGTTGATAGAGATCTTTCATCTTTGACGAGAGGCTTCCCGTACTCGTATCTTTGTATCTGCACGTCCATGGGTTCATAATGTACTTCGTCGGGCAGGTAATCTCTAAGATTGCTATAACCGGGCACCATCCTCGGATCATTAGCGACGTTGTGGCTAGGCACCTTGAGCAGGGGGCACGATTGCTTCGCTTGTTCGCCGAGCTGGGCAATTTGTTTCCTAGATCGTCGTTCTTTCAGCCTTTGATCACTGTCAGTACTTCCCGACTGCTCCGCTTCGGCAAATTCCTTTCCAATAATGCGGTCATAGTTTCCTTTCGGCGGATCAGACTTCGGTGGTTTTGTCAGGGAAGCCAGAGTGCGCTTCACTTTCACCCGATCTACCTTCTCCTCCGGAGGTGGATGTTTCTTTGCTTTCACCCCTTCAAAGATGTTCCTCACTTCTTCTCGCGCGATCTCGGTGTTCTCCTCCAGGGACCTCTCATATGGTAACTTCTCTGGAGTCTTTAGAGAAGGACCGAATCTGTATGTCCTCCCGCCTCTGGTTGTATTGCTAGACGCCGACCGAGCAGACGTAGCGGTTGTCTTCTTTACTTGCTTAAGAGGCGGAGGAGAAGGACTACGACGCGCCGGAGCAGCCGGAGCGGCGGCAGGTCTCTTCCACCCTTGCTGACGAGGCGGAGAAGGAGGAGGCTGGCTACTCGGGCGCGTCGGCGCAGGCGGAGAAGGAGGCAGAGTGCCGCCACGCGCCGGAGAAGGAGCCGGCCGAGGGCCCTGATCGTCACTCGCCGGAGGAGGAGGTGGTGGAGGCAGAGTGCCCTGACTCGCCGGAGGAGGAGGAGGAGGCGGTGGCGTCCAGTTCGGAAGGTTGATGAGCTCCTTCCGCCATAGGCATGGAGTCTTCAGAGCAGACCCTAGCCGAGTCTCCCCTTCACCGGTAGGGTGGTCAAGCTAGAGGTCCTCAAATCCCTCCGTTATCTCATCCACCATCACCCTGGCATATCCTTCTGGAATCGGCCGGTAGTGAAAAGTTGTGCCGGGTTCGGTAGGATAAACAGAGCCAACAGCCGCCTTGACCTTCAAATTCATCCATTGTGTCACAAGGTGGCAATTTTGAGACTCCGTTATAGCATCCACGGGATAGCTGGTAGGAGCCGTCAAGGCATGCTCCGGCTGAAGTAGCTCGGTGGAAGCCACGCTGCTTCTGCGCTGAGATGGCGGGGTAGCTTCGGGGGAGGCTTCGGTAGTACATTTGCTGTGATTTGCTTCTCGTTCCTCTATCGCGTCTACCCTTGCTTGCAGCGCCCACATTTGGGTCTGCTGCACTTTTTTCCTCCTCTCATGGGATTTGTAACCGCCTGCGTCCGGAAACCCAACCTTCCACGGAATGGAGCCTGGCATGCCTCGTGTCCGTCCAGGGTGCTCAGGATTCCTGAGGGCCATTGTGAGCTCGTCGTTCTCTCTGTCTGGAAAGAACGTCCCTTCCTGCGCTACTTCGATATACTGCTTAAGCTTACTGACTGGTATGTCCATTTGATCGTTCGTCCAAATGCACTTCCCTATTACAGGGTCTAGGGTTCCGCCAACCACGAAGAACCAAGTCCGGCAACGGTCTGGCCAGTTAATTGTCTCTGGTTCGATCCCTTTATGAACCAGATCATTCTCAGTCTTGGACCACTTAGGCCGGGCTATGAGGTAGCCACCTGACCCCGTGCGATGGTGAATCTTCTTCTTCGCAGCATTTTTCTTGTTTGTCGCCGACATCTTCTGACTCTTTTCCGATGTCTTGTGGGCCACAAATGCGGGCCAGTGATCTCTGATCTTCTCATATCTGCCCTTGAATTCTGGTGTCTCATTATTTTCGACAAACTTATTCAGCTCTTTCTTCCACCTCCTGAATAGTTCTGCCATCCTCTTCAGAGCAAAAGACTTGATTAATTTCTCTTTAACTGGGTTCTCTAGATTATCCTCAGGCGGTAGGGTGAAATTTGACTTCAGCTCAGTCCAAAGATCATTTTTCTGCATATCATTGACATAAGAGACCTCAGGGTCTTCTGTAGCCGGCTTAAACCATTGCTGGATGCTTATCAGGATCTTGTCCCTAACCAGAACCCCGTACTGAGCAACAAATGCGCTCTTTGTCCGGAGGGGTTCAATAGGTTGGCCATCGGGCGCGATTGCTATGATCTCAAACTTTTCATCCGAGCTCAACTTTTTCTTCGGGCCTCGTCTCTTTACCGAAGTTGTGCTCGATCCAAAGGGCTAGAAAAAAGAACAAAGACTTAATTAATATGTGTACATACCAAAACAATGAATGCATCAATCAGCTAGTCAGCATAGGCTTAACTAATATATATACCTGGCCGGACTCGGTTCGGTCACCGGAGCCGTCATCACGGTCTCCTTCTTGCACCGGCATTGGGTTACCGGAGCCGTCCTCATGTTCTTCTTCTTGCACCAGCATTAGGTCACTGTAGCCAGCTTGTTCACCCTCTCCTTCCAGACCATCGGTTTCATTGAGAAACAACGAGATGGCATCACTTCCTTCTGCAATTATGTCCCTCAACAACGCTTCTTTTGTTGCTTCGTCTAGGGCGGTGTCCATAGTTTCTACAAATATTTACAACATGGAAATTATTATTCAAACATGACAGATGGATATATTAGTGCCAAACGTAGAACTAGCTACCTAATCATAGTAAGCTATCGGGAGGGGGTATATATCGACAACGATGACACTACATCTATGTCCCTCGACGACCCTCGTTCCCGATAAAAAAAAGAGGAAGAAGAAGAAAAAAAAAGAGGAGAAGAAGGAATAGAGGAGAAGAACCCTGGAACCCTCGTCCCCTAGACGACCCTCTTCTTCCTCTCATGTTCGAGAGGATTGCCGAGGGGTCGGGAGGTTGCCTAGTGTTAAAGGATTCAACAAAACCATGTCTTCATCATTAGGCGAAAGTAACATGTGCATGATGGTACGAAGCTCTTCAAAGTTGTTCTAGAACGGAGTCCCAGATAGGATAATTCTCTTTTTGGTACAAAGTTCAGCAAGAGCCTTCTGAATATCGCTATTTGGAAGGCCTTTGCTGAATTCGTACCAAAAGGCGGATTATTCTATCCAGGACTCCATTCCAAAACAACTTTGCAGAACTTCGTACCAACATGCCCTGGTTACTTCCGGCTAATGATGAAGGCATGGATTTCTTCAATACTTTGACACTAGGAAACCTCTCTCGACCCCTCGGCGATCCTCGACCCCTCGAACCCTCGACGACCCTGGAACCCTCGACCCCTAGACGACCCTCTTCTTCCTCTCATGTTCGACAGGATCGCCGAAGGGTCGGGAGGTTGCCTAGTGTCAAAGGATTCAACAAAACCATGTCTTCATCATTAGGCAAAAGTAACATGTGCATGATGGTACGAAGCTCTTCAAAGTTGTTCTGGAACAGAGTCCCAGATAGGATAATTCGCTTTTTGGTACAAAGTTCAGCAAGAGCCTTCCGAATATCGCTATTTGGAAGGCCTTTGCTGAATTCGTACCAAAAGGTGGATTATTCTATCCGGGACTCCATTCCAGAACAACTTTGCAGAACTTCATACCAACATGCCCCGGTTACTTCCGGCTAATGATGAAGGCATGGATTTCTTCAATACTTTGACACTAGGAAACCTCTCTCGACCCCTCGGCAATCCTCGACCCCTCGAACCCTCGACGACCCTGGAACCCTCGACCCCTAGACGACCCTCTTCTTCCTCTCATGTTCGAGAGGAACGCCGAGGGGTCGGGAGGTTGCCTAGTGTCAAAGGATTCAACAAAACCATGTCTTCATCATTAGGCGAAAGTAACATGTGCATGATGGTACGAAGCTCTTCAAAGTTGTTCTGGAACGGAGTCCCAGATAGGATAATTCGCTTTTTAGTACAAAGTTCAGCAAGAGCCTTCTGAATATCGCTATTTGGAAGGCCTTTGCTGAATTCGTACCAAAAGGCGGATTATTCTATCCGGGACTCCATTCCAGAACAACTTTGCAGAACTTCGTACCAACATGCCCTAGTTACTTCCGGCTAATGATGAAGGCATGGATTTCTTCAATACTTTGACACTGAAACCCTCGATCCCTCGAACCCTCGACCCTGAAACCCTCGACCCTTGACCCCTTAACGACCCTCGACCCTCTACCCTAGTTCCTGACCCTCGACACCCTCGTTATATCGACAACGACGCGACATACATATACATGGGAAAATAATGTTATCGGGGAGGGGGTATCGGTACCCCCCCTCGTGTCGAAGTTTCTTCTTTCTCCTCTATTCCTTTCTTTCTTCTTCTCCTCTTCTTTTTCTTCTTATCCCTCGAGAAAGGAAAATAAGGAAAAGGAAGAAACGAGGAAGAAGGAAGAAGGAAGAAGAAGAAGAAAAAAAAGAAGAAAAAAAATAGGAGAAGAAGAAAAGAATAGAGGAGAAGAAGAAAAAATAGAATTTTTTTTCTATTTTTTCTTCTTCTCCTCTATTCCTTTCTTCTTCTCCTCTTCTTTTTCTTCTTTTTTCTTCTTCTTATTTTTTTCTCCTCTTCTTCCTCTCCCCTCTTCTTCTCCTTTCTTCCTCTTCTTATTTCCTTTTTCCTCTCATTCTTTTTCTTCTTCTTCCTTCTTAAAAATACAAGAAGTAGTATTGCCTAATTCATTGTTCATATGAATATACAAACATTTGCATATTTACAATAATTAATATCACCAAAAAAATCTATGAACAGAAAAAATCCTAATTTTTCTAAAAAACAATCTTTTGCATTGTTCACATACACATATACATTATAGCCACATACACATATACATCACATATGAACAAAAAAATTAAAGTAATAAAAATAAAAAAACAGAGCCGGGCGGCGGCTCACAGCGCGGGGGCAGGCGAGGGCGCCGGCGCGCGGGGGCGGGACGGGGCAGGGGCAGGGCGACGGCGAGCACGGGGCGGCGACGGCGAGCCCGTAGCAGGGGAGCTCGAGGCAACGGCGGGGCGGCGAGGGCGCCGGCGCGTGAGGGCGGGACGGGGCAGGGGCAGGGCGACGGCGAGCACGGGGCAGGGGCGCGGGGCGACGGCGAGCACGGGGCAGGGGCACGGGGCGACGGCGACGGCGAGCACGGGCAGCCTGACGGCGTCGTCGGGGCGAGCTCGGGCAGCCTGGCGGCGTCGTCGGGGCGGGGAACTGGCGATGAAATCTGAAAAAACACTAAGTCTTTGCTTATATAGAAAAGGCTTTGGTCCCGGTTCGTGGCACAAACCGGGACCAATGCCCCCCTTTAGTCCCGGTTGGTGCCACCAACCGGGACCAAAGGCCAATTTTCAGCAGCCCAAAGGGCGGGAAGCGGCGGCCTTTGGTCCCGGTTGGTGGCACCAACCGGGACTAAAGGGGGGCAATGGTCACGGTTGGTGCCACGAACCGTGACCAATGCCCCCTTTAGTCCCAGTTGGTGCCACCAACCAGGACCAATGGCCTTGTGCTGCCCCACGCCCAAAAGTTTAGTCCCACATCGCTAGCTGAAGGGCGCCGGCACTGGTTTATAAGCGCTGGTGTGCCTCCCCATTCGAGCTCCTCTCTAATGCAGGCTTTCGGTGCCTAAACTTGCTACTGCCTGTGGGCCTATTGGGCCTCTGCGGGCCTGAATCCTGGCCCATGTAGGGTTTCTAGTCGTATTCAGGCCGTGGAGGCCCAGTAGGAGGCATTTTTTTGGTTTTTTCTTTTTTATTTCTACATTTTTTTTGGTTTTTTATTTTTTTATTTCTACTTAAAACTAAATAATTATAGTTTTTTAGTGATTTCTTTTTGCTTTTAGGTCACAAAAATTATAAACTTTCTGTTAGTGCTTAGTTTTAAATTTTAAATAGTTTAAATTTGAATTTTTAAAAATTTGTGTGAATCACTAGTTTATGAATAACTTTACTATAAAATTAGATTTTTTTCTATTTATTTTTTATTTATACTTACAACTAAATACTATAGTTTTTTAGTGATTTCTTTTTGATTTTAGGTCACAAAAATTATAAACTTTCTGTTAGTGCCATTAGTTTTAAAATTTTGAATAGTTTAAATTGAATTTTATAAAATTTGTGTGAATCACTAGTTTATGAATAACTTTACTATAAAAATAGATTTTTTTCTTCTTTGCTATTTATTTTTTATTTATACTTACAATTAAATACTTATATTGATTTTTATTTTCATAAAAGTTTTGTAGTTCATTCTGTTTGCTATTAATTCATTCTTTGAGCTAAATGACTCTGAAATTGGAAAGCATTTCAAAATGAACTCTGAAAAGGTTGAAAGTTGGCATGTGATCATCATTTCACCCACATAGCATGTTCCAAAAAGTAGAGAGGGTTACGATAAAAACTTGATGCACTTCGTGTACAAAATGGACAATCACTTTCGAAGTATCAAAGTTTCGAACCATAAGACATGAAAGCATTTCAAATGAACTCTGAAAAATGAAAGTTGGGATGGTATCATAATTTCACCCACATAGCATGTGCGTGTACAAAACGGACAATGGTAGCATACTCGTGTGTTACAAAGTTGGCATGGAATCATCATAATAGTTGCGGGAGAAAGTCTTCACTTTTTCTTCGCTTGTGTCATTTGCTTATTGCGCCGTAACCATGGATAATCTTCATTATTTATCAGGATGCTTGGGTCAGCCTTGACATTGAAGGGAGGAATTTCATGAAACTTTTCATAATCTTCAGACATGTTTGTCTTGCCGTCCACTCCCAGGATGTCCCTTTTTCCTGAAAGAACTATGTGGCGCTTTGGCTCATCGTATGATGTATTCGCTTCCTTATCTTTTCTTTTTCTCGGTTTGGTAGACATGTCCTTCACATAGATAACCTGTGCCACATCATTGGCTAGGACGAACAGTTCGTCAGTGTACCCAAGATTTTTCAGATCCACTGTTGTCATTCCGTACTGTGGGTCTACCTGTACCCCGCCGCCTAACAGATTGACCCATTTGCACTTAAACAAAGGGACCTTAAAATCAGGTCCGTAGTCAAGTTCCCATATGTCCACTATGTAACCATAATATGTGTCCTTTCCGCTCTCGGTTGCTGCATCAAAGCGGACACCGCTGTTTTGGTTGGTGCTCTTTTGATCTTGGGCGATCGTGTAAAATGTATTCCCATTTATCTCGTATCCTTTGTAAGTCAATACAGTCAAAGATGGTGCCCTGGACAACAAGTACAACTCATCACAAACAGTGTTGTCACCTCTGAGACGTGTTTCCAACCAACTGCTGAAAGTCCTGATGTGTTCACATGTAATCCAGTCGTCGCACTGCTCCGGGTGTTTGGAGCGCAGACTGTTCTTGTGTTCATCGACATATGAGGTCACCAAGGTAGAGTTCTGTAGAACTGTGTAGTGTGCTTGAGACCAAGAATATCCGTCCCTGCATATTATTGAGTCTCTTCCAAGAGTGCCTTTTCCAGTCAGTCTCCCCTCATACCGCGATTTAGGGAGACCTATCTTGTTAAGGCCAGGAATGAAGTCAACACAAAACCCTATAACATCCTCTGTTTGATGGCCCATGGAGATGCTTCCTTCTGGCCTAGCGCGGTTACGGACATATTTCCTTAGGACTCCCATGAACCTCTCAAAGGGGAACATATTGTGTAGAAATACGGGCCCCAAGATGACAATCTCGTCGACTAGATGAACTAGGACATGCGTCATGATATTGAAGAAGGATGGTGGGAACACCAGCTCGAAACTGACAAGACATTGCGCCACATCACTCCTTAGCCTTGGTACGATTTCTGGATCGATCACCTTCTGAGAGATTGCATTGAGGAATGCACATAGCTTCACAATGGCTAATCAGACGTTTTCCGGTAGAAGCCCCCTCAATGCAACCGGAAGCAGTTGCGTCATAATCACGTGGCAGTCATGAGACTTTAGGTTCTGAAAATTTTTCTCTGGCATATTTATTATTCCCTTTATATTCGATGAGAAGCCAGTCGTGACCTTCATACTGAGCAGGCATTCAAAGAAGATTTCTTTCTCTTCTTTCGCAAGAGCGTAGCTGGCAGGACCTTTATACTGCTTCGGAGGCATGCCGTCTTTTTCGTGCAAACGTTGCAGGTCCTCTCGTGCCTCAGGTGTATCTTTTGTCTTCCCATACACGCCCAAGAAGCCTAGCAGGTTCACGCAAAGGTTCTTCGTCACGTGCATCACGTCGATTAAGGAGCGGACCTCTAGGTCTTTCCAGTAGGGTAGGTCCCAAAATATAGATTTCTTCTTCCACATGGGTGCGTGTCCCTCAGCGTCATTCGGAACATCTAGTCCACCGGGACCCTGTCCAAAGATTACGTAGTGTAAATCATTGACCATAGCAAGCATGTGATCACCGGTGTGCATGGCGGGCTTCTTCCGGTGATCTTCCTCGCCTTTGAAATGCTTGCCTTTCTTTCGACATTGATGGTTGGTCGGAAGAAATCGACGATGGCCCAGGTACACATTCTTCCTGCATTTGTCCAGGTATATACTTTCAGTGTCATCTAAATAGTGCGTGCATGCGTGGTATCCTTTGTTTGTCTGTCCTGAAAGGTTACTGAGAGCGGGCCAATCGTTGATGGTCACGAACAGCAACGCCTTAAGGTTAAATTCCTCCTGTCTGTGCTCATCCCACGTACGTACACCGTTTCCATTCCACAGCTGTAAAAGTTCTTCAACTAATGGCCTTAGGTACACATCAATTTCGTTGCCGGGTTGCTTAGGGCCTTGGATGAGAACTGGCATCATAATGAACTTCCGCTTCATGCACATCCAAGGAGGAAGGTTATACATACATAGAGTCACGGGCCAGGTGTTGTGATTGCTGCTCTGCCCCCCGAAAGGATTAATGCCATCCGCGCTTAAAGCAAACCATACATTCCTTGGGTCCTTTGCAAACTCATCCCAGTACTTTCTCTTGATTTTTCTCCACTGCGACCCATCAGTGGGTGCTCTCAACTTCCCATCTTTCTTTCGGTTCTCACTGTGCCATCGCATCAACTTGGCATGCTCTTCGTTTCTGAACAGACGTTTCAACCGTGGTATTATAGGAGCATACCACATCACCTTCGCAGGAACCCTCTTCCTGAGGGGCTCATCACCAGGGTCATCTCGTCTGATCTTATACCACAACGCACCGCATACTGGGCATGCGTTCAGATCCTTGTATGCACCGCGGTAGAGGATGCAGTCATTAGGGCATGCATGTATCTTCTCCACCTCCAATCCTAGAGGGCATACGACCTTCTTTGCTGCGTATGTACTGTTGGGCAATTCGTTATCCTTTGGAAGCTTCTTCTTCAATATTTTCAGTAGCTTCTCAAATCCTTTGTCAGCCACAACATTCTCTGCCTTCCACTGCAGAAATTCCAGTACGGTACCGAGCTTTGTGTTGCCATCTTTGAAATTGGGGTATAACCCTTTTTTGTGATCCTCTAACATGCGATCGAACTTCAGCTTCTCCTTTTGACTAATGCATTGCGTCCTTGCATCGACAATGACCCGGCGGAGATCATCATCATCAGGCACATCGTCTGGTTCCTCTTGATCTTCAGCAGCTTCACCCATGGCAGCATCATTGGGCACATCGTCTGGTTCCTCTTGATCTTCACCAGCTCCCCCCGTTGCAGCATCACCGTATTCAGGGGGCACATAGTTGTCATCGTACTCTTCTTCTTCGCCGTCTTCCATCATAACCCCTATTTCTCCGTGCCTTGTCCAAACATTATAGTGTGGCATGAAACCCTTGTAAAGCAGGTGGGAGTGAAGGATTTTCTGGTTAGAGTAAGACCTCGTATTCCCACATTCAGTGCATGGACAACACATAAAACCATTCTGCTTGTTTGCCTCAGCCGCATCGAGAAACTCATGCACGCCCTTAATGTACTCGCGGGTGTGTCTGTCACCGTACATCCATTGCCGGTTCATCTGCGTGCATTATATATAATTAAGTGTCCAAATTAATAGAAGTTCATCATCACATTAAAACCAAAGTGCATACATAGTTCTCATCTAACAACATATAGCTCTCCAGAGCATCTAATTAATTAAACCATACATTGAAACTATGTAAAACATTTCAATGCGAAAACAAATGCGATCATAATCGCAACCAAGGTAACAATTGATCCAACGGCATAATGATACCAAGCCTCGGTATGAATGGCATATTTTCTAATCTTTCTAATCTTCAAGCGCATTGCATCCATCTTGATCTTGTGATCATCGACGACATCCGCAACATGCAACTCCAATATCATCTTCTCCTCCTCAATTTTTTTTATTTTTTCCTTCAACAAATTGTTTTGTTCTTCAACTAAATTTAACCTCTCGACAATAGGGTCGGTTGGCATTTCCGATTCACATACATCCTAGATAAATAAAATCTATGTCACGTTGGTCGGCATAATTTTCATAAACAATAAATGAACCAATAGTTATAAAGATAATATACATACCAAATCCGAATCATAGACAGGACGAGGGCCGACGGGGGCGGATACCAAAACCATCGCACTATATAAGATGCAATAATAAATGTAAGAAAATGATACAAGTATCTATATAAACATACAAGTAAGAATATTTTTCCTTTCAGAAAGAAGATAAGAACAAGAGGCTCACCATGGTGGTGTCGGTGATGAGATCGGCGCGGGTGATCGACGGCGGTGAAGACGGGGACGGGGCGTGACGGACCGCTAAATCTAGACAAATCTCGAGGAAAATGGAGCTTGGAGGTCGAGCTTCGAGAGGAGAAAGCTTAAGTAGTGTGGCTCGGGCATTCCATCGAACACCTCATGTGCATAGGAGGTGAGCTAGAGCACCACAAAGCCCTCTCCCCCTCGGCCAGAAAAAACAGAGCACTGTGCTCTGCTCTTGCGCGAGGGGGTATATATAGGCACCTCATTGGTCCTGGTTGATGACATGAACCGGGACTAAAGGGAAGCCTTTGGTCCCGGTTCAAGCCACCAACCGGGACCAATGGTGGTGGGCCAGGAGCGAGGCCCATTGGTCCCGGTTCGTCCCACCAACCGGGACCAAAAGGTCCAGACGAACCGGGACCAATGGCCCACGTGGACCGGCCGGCCCCCTGGGCTCACGAACCGGGACCAATGCCCACATTGGTCCCGGTTCTAGACTGAACCGGGACTAATGGGTTGAGCCGGCCTGGACCATAGCCCTGTTTTCTACTAGTGATAGTTGGATGCACAAAATCTTAACGCGAAAGAACGTCACTTTATATTGCCACTTGTGATAGGGACCTTTATTATACAGTCCATCGCTTTTATTGCTTCCACATCACAAGATCGTATAAAGTTTATTTTCTCCACACTAATAGATCATACATATTTAGAGAGCAATTTTTATTGCATGCACCGATGACAACTTACTTGAAGGATCTTACTCAATCCATAGGTAGGTATGGTGGACTCTCATGGCAATACTGGTTTAAGGGATGTTTGGAAGCACAAGTAGTATCTCTACTTGGTGCAAAGAATTGGCTAGCATGAGGGAGAAAGGCAAGCTCAGCATGTTGAATGATCCATGACAATATACTTTATTTCAGATATAAGAAAACATAACCCATTATGTTGTCTTCCTTGTCCAACATCAACCTTTTAACATGTCGTATTTTAATGAGTGCTCAAAATTGCAAAATATGTCCAAGATAGTATATTTATATGTGAAATCTCTCTTCCCTCAATATTCTTTCATGAATTGTTCAAGTGACCAATACAATGTTTGCTAACCTTTAATAAATTTACCACCTCTACTTCTTATATGTGAAGTCATTACTCCTCATGGGATAAGCATATGAAACATATATAATTTCATAATTATTATATTCAATTCATTCAACCATTTACTCATAGGATATATGTGAAGCACGTGAATGAATAACAAACTACTCCGAAAGATATGAGTGAAGATCAATGGGTAGTTAAATAATTATTTAGCTATGTGAAGACTCTCCCATTTTATAATTTCAGATCTTGATACTTTATTCAAACAGCAAGCAAAAACAAAATAAAATGACATCTAAGAATAGCAAACATCATGTGAAGAAGCAAACACTTAGGATCAACCGATACAAACCGATAGTTGTTGAAGAAGAAAGGTGGGATGCCAACCGGGGCATCCCCAAGCTTAGACGCTTGAGACTTCTTGAAATGTTATCTTGGGATGCCTTGGGAATCCCCAAGCTTGATCTTTTGTGTCTCCTTAATTCCTCTCATATCACGGTCTCCCTAAATCTCAAAAGCTTCATCCACACAAAACTCAACAAGGACTCGTGAGATAAGTTAGTATAAACCAATGCAAAAAAACCTTATCATACTCTTCTGTAGCAAATCACTAAAATTATTAATCAACATTGCATACTAAATGCCTCTGCATATTTAATAGTCCTATCCTCAAATAGAATCATTAAACAAGCAAACATATGCAAACAATGCAGACATAACAACAATCTGCCTAAACAGGACAGTCTGTAAACAATGCAGCAAGATCCATACTTCCCTAGCTCCAAAAATTACGAAAGAAAATTCCCACTGTATTAAATTTATCAGAGCTTATTATGCAAAAGGTTTCAACATTTTATCACATTCTGACTTTTCTAGGGAATTTTTGCAACAGCGGTGAACTTTCTGTTTTCAAACAGCAACATGTAGACTTGTAAAATAGGCATAGTAAAGGCTATCAATGCCACTTTTATTGAAATAAAAGATGCAAAACATTGTCCTAAATAACGGAAAGAAAATCCTAACAAAATAAATTGATGCTCCAAGCAAACACATATCATGTGGTGAATAAAAATATAGCTCCAAGTAAAGTTACCAATGAACAAAGACGAAAGAGGGGATGCCTTCCGGGGCATCCCCAAGCTTAGGCTCTTGGTTGTCCTTGAATATTACCTTGGGGTGACTTGGACATCCCCAAGATTAGGCTCTTGCCACTCCTTATTCCATAGTCCATCAAATCTTTACCCAAAACTTGAAAACTTCACAACACAAAACTCAATAGAAAACTCGTAAGTTCCTTAGTATAAGAAAATAAATCACCACTTGGGTACTGTTATGAACTCACTCTAAATTCATATTGGTGTAATATATACTGTATTCCAACTTCTCTATGGTTCATACCCTCCGATACTACTCATAGATTCATCAAAATAAGCAAACAACACATAGAAAACAGAATCTGTCAAAAACAGAACAGTCTGTAGTAATATGTAGGTTCCGAATACTTCTGTAACTCCAAAAATCCTGAGAAATTAGGAAGTTCTAGGAAATTTGTTTATTGATCTAATTAAGTTGGAATCGGTATTTTATTGCTCTATGGTAAAAAAGTGAAAATTATTCTCGTGAGCGCATACTTTATGTTTTTTACAGCAAGATCAAATAACAATCACCCAAGAAGATCCTAAAGGCTTCACTTGGCACAAACACTAATTAAAACATAAAACCTCATCTAACCAGAGGCTAGATGAATTATTTATTACTAAACAGGAGCAAAAAGCAAAGATCAAAAATAAAATTGGGTTGCCTCCCAACAAGCACTATCGTTTAACGCCCCTAGCTAGGCATGATGATTTCAATAATGCTCACAAAGGTAAGAATTGAAACATAATGGGAGCATCATGAAGCATATGAAAAGCACATTTAAGTCTAACCCTCTTCCTATGCATAGGGATTTTGTGAGCAAACAACTTATGGGAACAATAATCAACTAGCATAGGAGGGCAAAACAAGCATAACTTCAAAACTTTAAGCACATAGAGAGGAAACTTGATATTATTACAATTCCTACAAGCATATGTTCCTCCCTCATAATAATTTTCAGTAGCATCATGAATGAATTCAGCAATATAACCATCACATAAAGCATCGCTTCCATGATCTACAATCATAGAAAATTTACTACTCTCCACATAAGCAGAATTCTTCTCATTCGGAATAGTGGGAGTATCATAAGAAACTAGAATACTACAAATTGTTTCCACATGAAAAGAGTAGTATTCAGGAAAAGGGTAATCATAATCATGACAAGTTTTATAAATATAATCATCACTACTTTTTATAGCATAAGTTTCATCACAATAATCATCATAAGTAGCAACTTTTTTCTCATCATAATCGATTGAAACCTCTTCCAAGATAGTGGAATCATTACTAAATAAAGTCACGGCCTCTCCAAATCCACTTTTATAATTATCACAATAAGATTCAACATCCTCCAAAATAGTGGGATTACTACTTCCTAAAGTTGACACTCTTCCAAATCCACTTTCATCAATATAGTCATCATAAGTAGGGGGCATGCTATCATCATAACAAATTTGCATATCAAAAGTTGGGAGGCTAGAAATATCATCTTCATTAAACATAGCCTCCCCAAGCTTGGGACAAACATTAATTGCAGCAAATATATTCTCAAACATGTCATTCTCATCAAACATAGCATCCCCAAGCTTGGGCCTTTTCATATTATAAGCATAATCACTCTCATCATTAATAGTATGGATAGCACCGATAGTATAGCAATTATCATCATCACAATGAGTAATAGGAGCAACATCATTTGGGAGGGATACCTTTTTACCTTTGCTTCTCCGTATTTTCTTTTTCTTCTTCACATCATGTGTGGGTTTAACCCTCTCTTTTGAGCTCCTTATGATTGAGATTGGTTGAATAGAAAGCTCCTCCTCGTTCCCTGATTCATCATAAGAAATAATAGGAGGATATTGGGAAGTCTCTTCCCTTTCATTAGTATTCTCTTCATCTTCTATTTCTTTTCTTTTCATTATATACTTGGCAATATAAGGATTTTCAATGCAATTCACCGCACAATACATATAAATTTCCTCTAGATCAAAATTAAGAACTCTATCAAGGGCAAATTCTGGAATAACCTTAGATATACGTTTCATTTCTTCATAACCCAAGAGCAAACTAAGTTCATTATGATGTGCAAGGGAAATCAAGTCATCACAATTTTTGGACATGATACGATCATGAAAAAATTGGCATTGGGTACTGAAATGATCACGTTCATTGCAAAGTTCACAAGTACGGCTAAGAAAGTTTAAATTTTCAGCACAAACATCTAGCCTTTCTTGCAACCATTTAGTTTCCAAGTACTTATGCCTCTTGCAAAATCTATCTTCCCTGTTTGGTATGTACTTGCAAACTCGATGCACTCCACAAAAGTTGACATGCTTATAAGAGACGTTTTCATCATGACTAGTGCAATCATCATTAGTACTATGGATATTCAAAGAGTTCATACTAGCAACATTGCAATCATGCTCATCATTCAAAGATTTAATGCCAAACATTTTATAGACCTCTTGTTCTAGCACTTGAGCACAATTTTCCTTTCCATCATTCTCACGAAAGATATTAAAAGGATGAAGCATATGAGGCAATCTCAATTCCATTTTTGGTAGTTTTCTTTTATAAACTAAACTAGTGATAAAACAAGAAACTAACATATTCGATTGTAAGATCTAAAGATATACCTTCAAGCACTCACCTCCCCGGCAATGGCGCCAGAAAAGAGCTTGATGTCTACTACGCAACCTTCTTCTTGTAGACGTTGGTGGGCCTCCAAGTGCAGAGGTTTGTAGGATAGTAGCAAATTTCCCTCAAGTGGATGACCTAAGGTTTATCAATCCGTGGGAGGCGTAGGTTGAAGATGGTCTCTCTCAAACAACCCTGCAACCAAATAACAAAGAGTCTCTTGTGTCCCCAACACACCCAATACAATGGTAAATTGTATAGGTGCACTAGTTCGGCGAAGACATGGTGATACAAGTGCAATATGGATAGTAGATAAAGGTTTTTGTAATCTGAAAATATAAAAACAACAAGGTAACTAATGATAAAAGTGAGCACAAACGGTATTGCAATGCGTTGAAACAAGGCCTAGGGTTCATACTTTCACTAGTGCAAGTTCCCTTAACTATAATAACATAATTGGATCCTATAACTATCCCTCAACATGCAACAAAGAGTCACTCCAAAGTCACTAATAGCGGAGAACAAACGAAGAGATTATGGTAGGGTACAAAACCACCTCAAAGTTATCCTTCCTGATCGATCTATTCAAGAGTCCGTAGTAAAATAACATGAAGCTATTCTTTCCGTCCAATCTATCATAGAGTTCGTGCTAGAATAACATCTTAAGACACAAATCAACCAAAACCCTAATGTCACCTAGATACTCCAATGTCACCTCAAGTATCCGTGGGTATGATTATATGATATGCATCACACAATCTCAGATTCATCTATTCAACCAACACAAAGAACTTCAAAGAGTGCCACAAAGTTTCTACTGGAGAGTCAAGACGAAAACGTGTGCTAACCCCTATGCATAAGTTCACGAGGTCACGGAACTCGCAAGTTGATCACCAAAACATACATCAAATGAATCACGTGATATCCCATTGTCACCATAGATAAGCACATGCAAAACATACACCAAGTGTTCTCAAATCCTTAAAGACTCAATCCGATAAGATAACTTCAAAGGGAAAACTCAATTCATCACAAGAGAGCAGAGGGGGAGAAACATCATAAGATCCAACTATAATAGCAAAGCTCGCGATACATCAAGATCGTACCACCTCAAGAACACGAGAGAGAGAGATCAAACACATAGCCACTGGTATATACCCTCAGCCCCGAGGGTGAACTACTCCCTCCTCATCATGGAGAGCACCGGGATGATGAAGATGGCCACCGGAGAGTGATTCCCCCCTCCGGCAGGGTGCCGGAACGGGTCTAGATTGGTTTTCGGTGGCTACGGAGGCTTCTGGCGGCGGAACTCCCGATCTATTCTGTTCCCCGATGTTTTTAGGGTATATGGATATATATAGGCGAAAGAAGTTGGTCAGGGGAGCCACGAGGGGCCCATGAGGGTGGGGTGGGGGAGGCGCCCAGGGGGTAGGGCGCGCCTCCTTGTCTCGTGGCTTCTGAAGCTTCCCTGACGTCTACTCCAAGTCTCCTGGATTGCTTCCGTTGCAAAAATAACTCTCCCGAAGGTTTCATTCCATTTGGACTCCATTTGATATTCCTTTTCTTCGAAACACTGAAATAGGCAATAAAACAACATTTTGGGCTGGGCCTCCGGCTAATAGGTTAGTCCCAAAAATAATATAAAAGTGTATAATAAAGCCCATAAACATCCAAAACAGATAATATAATAGCATGAATACTTCATAAATTATAGATACGTCGGAGACGTATCATCCTTGAAAACAACACATGGCAAAATTTCACGGCGAACGAGGGATTTGAATCTGCTGGGAGGGGCTGTTTGGATCTTGCCCGGGGTAGCCAAAATATTGGCGACCCTTTTGTGCACCGGTGTCTTTGCCACCGATGAACGAGGCTTGGGTGCTCATGCATCCTCCAGCGCGCACATTGGAGACGAGCTCGCACGAGTTGTGCTTTTTCTGACCCACCACGCCGCCCAAGCTGGCCGCAGACCGACCGCTGACCCGCAAATTACGCCATCCAACCGTAGCCGCACACATTCTGACAATAACTCAACCAACCGGACGAAATTCATGCAAACACAGTGATATTTCATATAAACAATGCCGAAATTCATATAAAATATCGTATTTTCATACAAACATGACAGATTTCATTACATTCAAATCAACTAAGCGGTGCTAGTTCTGGATAGCACAGGTATATAATACCTGGCCTAAATGGTTGTCCGCCAATCCATTTGTGTTCCTCATGTCCGGCAGCACGATCACCGGACTGCCAGGAGCCCCGGAGGTATATGCTTCAGCGCAAAGGATGACTCGCTTCCCCACCGCCCAACTGATATGGTTGGCTGATTCCCAAGATGATGGTGGAAGGGGGCTTCTCCGCTTCCGTGGAGCCCATGCGGGGTTGAGGAAGGTCCTCGCAACAAAAGGATCCGGCAAGACACCTGCTATGTACGCAGGTGTCGCCTCCGCAGTGGCCTTCATGAGACCCAAGCGGCGGCGGCCTCCCGTGTTCTACTTCTCCTCGATGATGGCGGCAGATGCGAAGGCACTGGCCACCGACTCGTCGCTCTCCGCGCACCTGGTTTCTGTCTCTGCTTGCATGGCGCGGCTGCCGGCATGGGAGTCTCGGCCATAGAAACGGGAGACGCGGTCGCAGACACGGGAGGCGCGGTACGAGGCGGCGGCGTGGACGGCAACAACGACGCCCGAGCACCGCTCATCGTCGAGCTGGCCTGGAGCGGCGAGTTGCTGAACCACGCATCGGCTTGGGGCGGCAACTGGCTCCGTCGGGCGATGGGAGGGAGGTGGATCAGCAAGCTGCATAGCTCGTATCCGGCGGGCTCGGCGGGCCACCCAGCCGGCTTGGATGCGGTATAGCTACTCTTCGCAAGCCATTGTAAGAGTGGAAAAAATGGTGAGGGAGGAGATAGAGGAGCGGCGGAGGTGTGCGATTCTTGGACAGCGTTTGGCCTCGTTTAAATAGGAGATTAAATAGATGGCAGACAGGAGGAGCTCGGCCGGCTTGCGTTTAATGTCGGACCGGTCATGAACGGACATGTGTCCAGAGTGGGTTTCTCGGCTTCCACACGGGTTTCATGGAGGCGCTTGAATGCGGCAAGGAGGCGTGTTCAGCCGGTCGTGCAACGAGTGGCGCCTTCGACTCTGACGTACAACACAACGCCGTTCTTCCAAGGACATGTGTGCTCTTTGGGTACATGGCCTGCATGTCAGTGACCCAACGTAGGCAGCGCACGGCAGAGGAACTTTTGGTGGGCCAGGGCGGTCAGAAGCGGGTATTTCATAAACTAATGATTGTTTATTGAGTGTGATGTCATCTATTTCATGTAGATAAGCCTACTATATAATGTAAGAGAATTTTAAAATTTTCATATATATGTTGATAGCTCGTTCGATACATTGTGATTCATAAAGACCGCTGCAAACATCAATGTTCTGCTTATCACAGATAAGATTGATTAATACCCATAACAATCCATGTCCTTAACAAAGGGTGCATGCACGTATAGGTTGAGAGTGTGTCTTGGGTCGTGTGCTATGTGCATGCAGGCGTGCGAGTGTTGCGTGTGTGCATGTGTGCATTTCAGTGTTGCATGCATGTGTGCCTACATGTGTGTGTTCGTGAGTGCATGTGTACGTGTCAGTGTTGCGCACCTGCATGCGTGTGTGTGTTCGTTATGTGTACGTGTCAGTGTTGCAGGCCTGCATGCGTGCGTGTGTTCGTGCGAGTGTTGCGTGCGTGCATGTGTATGTGCGGGGCGAGCCTACACGTCAGTCGACTGACTTTTTCATCTCTGGTCAGTAGATTTTCCAGCCGTTGGATACGAAATCAAGGGCCTGCAGTTTATCTTCAACCTCCACCCCCCTGAGTCGCTAGCCACCACTGGCCAAACCGCCGGCCGCCGCTGCCCGCGGCTAGCCCGCGCTGCCATGCCGCCCCGCCCGCCCCGAAACCACTCCCCACCGCCGCCCCGGCCATCCCTCTAGGCCCCCAGCGCTTAGCTTTTTCTTCGGTGATCCCCACGCCACCGCCCCCACCGCCGGCGACTGCCAACCAGAGGTCTCACGACTTCGAATCCCCACCGACCACTAATTTATTACCATTTCTGTCCTCCATTTACACGCTGACGGGTGGGCCCTATGGTAATGTGCGCTGCTGAATGTGGACCGTTGCTCAATTGATCGTGTCATCAACAAATTACGGAGCTGTATGGTGAGCCAGTGACCGTATGATCACCCTAAAATGTATTTTATTAATATAGTATAGAATCAAACTACCATTTCTTTCTTTCATATACACGCTGACAGGTGGGCCCCACAGTTATGCGCCCAAATGGTGCAACACTAGTTGCACCACATGGAATGTTTGACTGGTCAATTGATTGTGTCATCAATAAAATACAGAGTTGTACGGGTGAGCCAGTGACCGTATAATCACGACATGTATTTTTTTAACATGGTACAGACGCAAGTGCTCATATATACACGCAAGAACTCACCGCTATAAGCGCACACACAGACCCTACCCCTATGAGCACCTTCGAGAGAGTGGGCCAGCATATGATCTTGAGATTTTATGAAGTCACCATAGGTGCATCGTAGTCGAGTGGAACATCTCCTCCCACTGAATGCACATCGCCGGAAAATACTGAAATTAACCCAGGATAAATGCAAGCACTAGGACTTTAACCCTGGTGGGCTCGAGAAACCACTGTCCTCCAAACCATCCAACCACTGGTTGGTTAGCACCACAAAATGTATGTGGTGACCGTGATGAGCTTATTCTAAAGTCTAGTGACCATATCGTTCTTTCACTTCAAATATAATGACCGTAAGTGTCATCAAAAAAATACAGAGCACACATCAAATACAATGTCCGCCAGTGTCATCAACAAAATATGGAGACGTATCATGAGCTAGATACCATATGATCACCACAAGAATGTATACGGTGACCATAACGAGCATATTGTGAAGTCCAGTGACCGTATAGTGCTTTCGCTTGAAATACAGTGACCGTCATGCATGAATGTGTCATGGGCATGCATACTTTTAGAGGGCTGAGAGATAGTTTGTGTGCGTATGTGAAAGTGGTGTAGAAAGAGGGGGTGTCCGGTGGAGACAACGGGAGATATGCCCTTCGTTTCTCTTTCCCGTGACTAATATTTTAGGAGAAAATATGCAATTAACTTTCATGTATAACATTGTACTATCATATATGCTTATTTTCTTAATGGCCAATTGCGTGTGTGGTGTGTTGGGCACATCATTTCTAGTTGGGGTGGGCACATCATTTCTTGTTGTGGTGGGTCAACATGAGGACTCACTAGAAGAAATATGTCAACTAGTGACCTCCTGTCAGTGACCCTGGAAGAAATGGTCATAGATGTATGACCATTTCAGACCAATTGGTCAAAAGCTGTTCGGGGGGCTCCAAACCCTAAACCATTGCGACCATTTTGGTCAGAAAGGTCGTAATTTCCTTACACGAAATGGTCATAAAGCAAACAACACTAGTCCACTGCCTTATTTCTAGTTGTTAACGACCAATATAGATGGTCATAGCCTTGTAAATTGTGGTGGGTTGCGATGACTAGGCGCCATGTCATCAGTTTTGCCTATGTGTCATGTCCATGTGGCAGTTTTTGCCCTAGGTTATGAAGCAACCTATATTTCTGTCATTCCCAAAATTCCCAAAAAAATCTCATAAATTCTTTGGGTCATATCTTGGTCAAATATGTAAAAAACTTCCTTGCCTAGTTCAAAAATAATTCAAAAATATTCATTTTCCTATTCTGTTAATAACAATAGTTTATGAAGGAAGTACCACTTTGACATGTCCAAATAGTATCCATTTTCTACAGTTCTTTCCTATGCCCAAATAACCATCCTCCACCAAATGCCAGCTAAATCCATTCATTATTTTGAGCCGAGATTCAACATTCGTATTTATGTCCAGTGTGGTAGTTTGCAAAGCAAGTACCACCTAGGCTCCTCCTTTTGAGCTGAAAA
Organism: Triticum urartu; assembly: GCF_003073215.2. Lineage (NCBI taxonomy): Eukaryota > Viridiplantae > Streptophyta > Magnoliopsida > Poales > Poaceae > Triticum > Triticum urartu. The sequence goes on along the minus strand of NC_053024.1, from coordinate 437,278,569 downwards.
TTTGTGAAGACGGTCTTCTTAGTAACTGATCATCCTCAGCCAAAACACACACCCATTAGCCATGTACATTTCCTGTACCGCTAATCAAACACTTGGCTGCTAATTCATGTTTGAGCATCGATCGGTCTCCTTGTGAGAATCTTATGTTGTAATTTTATTCCTAGCACCTACCTGGGGAGTGCCCAACCCACTAGACATGCCTAGGCCTCCCAGAACACATGGCAACGCCATGGTCACGCGGTGACCACGCGGCGGGCATGCGAGTTTACGCGCTCTAGAGTTGGAGCCCTTGGCCACCGTCCAAACCTCGACGTATTGCCACAAAACCATGTCTTTATGATTAAATAGGTACTTGTGTAACTAGAAATGATTTTTGGAAAAAATCAATAGTAAACTATGAGGCAGCTGCAGTTCAAATTTGACCCGCTTCCAACTGAATTGACGGAAATTTGTTCACGAGAGGTGGATCAAAATTTTTTACACCCAACCATTTTGTCAATTGTGCATGAAATATGTCCTAGTATTTTAGAAAAATGATTTGGTCTAATTTTGCAACAATTATTTGGGAGGTCCTTCACAAAAAACATCCTTTTGGGCACTCGAAAAATGGAAAATTGATTTTTCGTACAAAGAAAATGAAAACTCCCTTAGGCAACATTGTTTGCCATTCCAATATGCACCCTTGTGCACAATATGAGATCATTTGAACAAACTAGGCAATGAATATGGCCATAAGATTGATCATTTGACTTGAAAGCCATGAATCTTCACATATGATAGCTCGTTTTTGAGAACACTTTTTAAAAAAGAATTGCCGTATTACAAGTTTATTATTTTTTCTGGGAACTTGGTCACATATGATGACACAATGCGAAGGTTTTACAATTTTTTGATTTTTTTTTGAATTTTTTATGCCCGTTTCAAAATGCGGTCAAAATGGCGGGAATGACCGTTCCTAGCTAGTGGTTGAATCTTGGAATTGTTTTGGTGTTTCTCTGATTAAATAGATACTTTTGTACCTAGAAATGATTTTTGTAAAAGATAAATAGCAAACTATGAGGCAGCCGCAGTTCAAATTTGACCCGCTTCCAACTGAAACGGCGAAAATTTGTCTTTTTCACCAGAGGTGGATCAAAACTTTTTACACCCAATAATTTGGTCAATTGTGCATTAAATATGGCCTAGTATTTTAGAAAAATGATTTGGTCCAATTTTGCAATAATTATTTGGTAGGTTATTCACAAAAAACCTCATTTGGGGCACTCGAAAAATGGAAAATGGCTCTTTTGTGCAATGAAAGCGAAAACTCCCCAAATCAACATTGTTTGTTATCCCAAGATACACATATGTGCACACTATTGGTTTATTTTAGCAAACTATAAGTGGTTAATATGTTGAATGTTTACCATGAATTAGAGGGTGAAAATCATAAGAGAAACAAAAAAAACTACCTAAGCTTAATTCTAATTGGTGGAGTCACTAGTGGCTTGGATCGATGACCTGGAAAACATCAGTCCATCCATCGGTCCATCGATCCACCCCATCCGACGGCAGCAAATCCCCACCCAACCCTTCTCTCTCGCGCGAACCCCACCCAGCCCTCCTCTCTCTCGCGCAAACCCTTAGTGCTACACTCCTCCCTTGCCGCCGCCACCTCCGGCACCAGATCTTGGCTGCCGCGTCTCCCTCCGACCTCGCCGCTGGCGCTCCCCCCTCTCCCCCTCCCTCCCTCACCTCCCCTCACCTCCCCTCAGCTCACCGGAAGAGAAGATGGAGATCGTGCGCGCGAGCAGGTCAGGCGGTGGCGGCGGCTCCCAGATCCGCAAGGGCTTGGACCTGGAGCTCCATCCCCATGGCAGCGGCTAGGGTTCCTACCGCCATGCCGCCGGCCAGCAGCAGCAGCAGATGCCGCCCGCCGCCATGGCGCCGCCGCAGGCCCCTCCGCAGGTACGCAGCCTTTCGAATCTGGCCAGCGCGGCCGCAATCCTCCTCCTCGTTGGTCCCTGATGTTTGCCGGCGCTGGTTTTCCGAGCAGGGGAGCCGCTCTACGACGAGCTCTGGCACGCAGCGTCGGCCCGCTCGTCACCGTCCCGCTCGTCAGGGACCTCGTCTTCTACTTCCCGCAGGGCCACATCGAGCAGGTCGGCCAAGCCCCGCCTCCCTCCCCTCCTCGCTTAATTCTAACCCCGCCTCACGGTTTCGCGAAGGGAGGCTCTTCTACTTCGGTTCGCGCGCTGAATTTACTTGCTCTTTTGGGTTTCCAGGTCGGATCTGTCGAGTTCTCCCAGTGTTCCCACCCCGGCCCGCCACCACCACCGGTCGCCGGTCGCCGGAGAGGACGCCACCACCACCACCATGGCACCCCCGCGCTGTCTAGAGTCGTCAAGCACCAGAGCGACACCGTTTGTGAAATGTCAGTACTTGCATAATCTGACTAGAACTAGATTTTGGTGGTTCTCTTTTGGTAGAACTTTTTAGATGTATTCTTTCTTTCGTAGCAATTTGGTGGTATGTCAGTACTCGGTAGTATGTCTCTTGATATAGTTGGCTCTTGCAAATTGTGCTGCTAGTCCAGATACTTGAATCTTAGGTGCTACGTTGACTTGCTGGTTCATGGGTGACAACTATTTTTAGGATTTGGGAATCATTAGTGGGATCAGACGGCCCATTGTTGTTGCCAAAAATAGTGTAATGTGGTTTTGCTTGTATGCCATATTCTCGCATATTACTGTCTTGCAGCCTCGAGATGTAACGACTATGTATGCCTCAGAACTGTTTTCACTAGTAGCGACTGTGTATGCCTGTTTCACTACTAGTGAGAATTTGCGGCCTTTTCGATGGAATTCATGCATGCAAATTGTGGTGGGCTCGGTTAGGTTTGTCCTTTTTTGTTACTTGTGAGGTGACAGTAGTTACTGTTAGCTTGGATTCAAGCTGCTGTTATGTCCTTCCGTTGTGGATGAACTTTAAGCTTGTTGATTTGCTTGCCAACAAAATAAAATATGAAGCAGAGTCATCATTACTTGCCAAGATTACATAATCTACGGTTGCTTTTTGGTAGAGTTGGTGTATGTTTCCCTAACTTGAACAGGGAACTAAAACTTGAGTAGGATCACATGATGAGTTTGGTTGAGTTCTGTCCTAGCCTAATTGTTCTATTGAGCTTTCATGTTTGGTTTCAATCTATAAGTTCCATAGCATTTCACCATTTTATGATTCTAGCTGAATCCCTCAGGTCATATAAAATTAATGTATTACTGGGGTGTTATCATTACCTGATGTTAGAGTGTTGTGCTGCACATTGATCTCCATACTTCACCTCTTTATTGTTGTTTGACTTTTCTGTTGCGATACATAAGTCTTGAATTATTTGTTACTGATGCTACACCAGCAAGAAGTTTTGATTCCCTAAACCATTTAATTATTTGTTGAAGCACATTTGCAGTTTGTGCAGGTAACTATGAACATGGTGCTCTGTACCATCTATTTTTTTTCTTGAAAATGTGCTTATTTGTCAGTTCTTTGTATAACTCTGAGCATGATGTTTGCCTAGTTTTGTTTAGGGCTACTCTATATAAATGTTCTTTCTACCTGCTGTGAGTTACTAGTATTTGGATAACTCTTAGCTTGCAGTTTTGGCTATTACTGAGTATTTTTAACACATGTTTGAATTAGTAAAAGTTACACAGGCCTAGTTGCTACTTGCTAGTCAAATACTGTATAATATATCTTTTGCAGAGTACATGGATTTTCCAGGGTTTAACAGTGTGATTTATTACTGTCTATCAGTCTCCAGATGGAGCGCCTGGACCCTGTCTCCAAGCGTGAGGCCAAGAAGGCCAGCCACAAGGCGAATGTGGAGCGCCGCATAAAGCCTGCACCCCCAACCAGCGACCAGAAGGAGGCTGAGAAGCGCAGGCTGGAGGAGAGGAAGCAGGAGCGATACGCCATTGGGCTTGCCAGGGTGGCCAAGAAACATGCTGCAAAGTCCGCCAAGACAACTGCTGAAAAGGAGGACAAGCGCCGGCGTAAGCTTGCCAGAGCAGCGCGTCGGGCTAATGGTGCTTCTGCAGCCCCTGCTCCTCAGCCTGCAGCTGCAGCTGCAGTTCCCGCCCCGCCAACTCTGTTGTTGGCGCATATTGGGGTAACCAAGTAGAAGCATATTACTCTGTTGTTTTATTTGGCTGATATAAATGCATTGGCGTCAAACACTCATCCGTTTCTTCTTATGTTCGCTGACACATTCGGATGCTTCTTCTGTTAATCTGCAGGTGCTGTTGCTGGAGTGTATGTAGGCATGGAGTATGGAGTGGAAAGGGTCCGCGGAGAGTATGACTGGGTAATGATGCTCTGAATACTGTTTGCTACTGTTACACTGTCTTGTTGATTTCTTTTAACAATCATACTTAGCTAAAATCTTCTTGTCGACAGCAGAGCAGCCTCATCCTCTTCATGCTGGCTCGACTGCCTCTGATTCTTCCTGTTTGCTGCCTTGCCTTGCAGATGCGGCAGCTCAAGGGCGAGGTCGACATCTTCTCTAGGGCCGACGGATCGGCGCTGTTCGAGATGGGCAACACCAGGGTCATCGCCGCCGTCTACGGCCCCTGAGAGGTAGTCGCTTTTTCTTTGCACACCAACTCTTCTATTCGATGCCATGGCTGTTAGGGCTTTGGCTCCCGGGAGGTCTCTAGTTAATGATCGGTATTGAGAGATTTTGGTGGTTACTTATGCTTATTGTGTATCACATTGAAAAATAAAATGCACAATGAGCTTACCTTTGTATATCAGGATTTTTTCTTCATCGGTTACCCTTCCTTTAGCTGTATTTTATTTTCGTACAGAAACCAATCTTGGTGTTCTTCCTATTTGCATTTGATTATGTTTTTAAAATTCCCTAGCAGAACTATATATAACAATGTGGGTATGTGTTTCTTCTTTCAGTGTCTATAGTGCATTTTCATGATGTTGAATTATGTGCTACAGAATATACATTAGCTGAATTAAACTTTTTTTCCTTCGCCTAATCAAATGCCCTTTGTTTTAAAGTATGCATACCCAGGTCAAGCTTGCGGTCATGGTGAAGGTGCTGATCTGGGTTTCCTTCTTTAGAAGTAAATGTTTGCTTCCTACTTTCTTTAGGGTACTGCTTTCTAATCAAGTTCTTGAACACAGGAGTTATGTATACAAATCATGTGCTATTTATACACTGATAGCCATTTTCTTGTCTACTTAGCAGAATCATGTCTTTGTGTACTAAAAATTAGTTACTGGTATTTGGCTTCTATGTGCTAATTAAACCTGATCAGTATGTATACTTGTTTGATGTTGTATAATATTGGTGTCAAAGGAGTTAATTTAAACCGGATATGATCTACTGGAACAATTTTTTTGCTGTTCGAATGGTTAAATTCTGGTTCTTTGTTTCAAACATCTAAATGATGTTTAATTTGCCCTTCTATGCTTACATGATAAAAATGTCACATTTATAGGATTGTAAACCTGATGTGAATGGAGTAGTATTTACTTGCTGCTGATAGTAACTACTTGTATCCACTGATTTCTATGCCTCATTTTGCTTGTTTTACTTTATTTATGCACACAGACTGCCTACAAGTTAATGTGATTTTAGATTTGCCTTTATTTTGCTCCTTACCATATTGTTTGATAACTTGCAGATGATGTACTTCATTCGTGTTTCGTCGTGGGCTCCAAGAAGTGAAGAAGCATTGAGTTCTAGCTCATTGGAGCTAGTTATACTCTGATAGATAGTTATATTTTGATATTTAGTTGTGTTCTTGGTGGCTGTAAACCTGATGTGAAGTATGTTCGATTATAAACGTGGTGTATGTTTGATTGTAAGGTGCCAAATTTGGTTGTTGAAGTATTACTTCTGTTTTCAGTCAGTTCTGATTTAAATATTTGTTTTTATTTACTGGAAAATCAAAATTTTAAGAACATGACTCTGACCATTGGGACCCACTCAAACCCATCTGACTATTGGATCTTTCTTAAAAAAAGAAATGTAACTAAAAAAAGAAATGTAACTGTTGAGCCAAAAAGGTCATGGCCCAAAAACAAAAGGCCCAATTGTTGGGTCAGGCCAATGTAGAAATCAAAACTATTAGAAAAAATAACCCATGTAGCTAGAGAAAATCAATAGAGAAAATATATAATAAAAAGGCCGAATTGTTGGGCTAGGCCCATGTAGAAAATTGAATTGGACCGGGCTGAATCTTGTGCCACATCAGCTTGCCACGCTGGATGCCTACGTGGCCTAGGGGGGTTGCTAGTGACCAAAACAAAACAATAGGCATATTTTGGTCGTAAACGTCCACGACCTTCTCACAGAGAAGGTCATTAATTTCAGTTTACGACCGCCAGCTTTTAACCTTCTGTTTTTGGTTTAAAAAGGTCACAAATGAAAAACAATGACCTTTCAGTGACCAATAGTCAAGGTCACAAGTTGACATATTTCTTGCAGTGACTCATGGGTCGGTTCCATCCTGCGCCACATAGGTTGGACCGAGATGCATTATACAAAGACCCATGTGGAGGACTCAGCGTACAACACGAAGCTACCAGAGTCGTGGAGGACTCTATCCCCACTGGTGATAAGCCGGCTATATATGATTTGTAACCCTAGGCCCCGAGTATGTTATTGAAGCCTAGGGGCTAGTTCGTCGATAGTATACACACACACAATGCTTGTTATTCACATGTACTTTGTACACACCTCTATCACTAATATACAGTACGAGGAGTAGGCTTTTTCCTCAACTGCAAGGGTCCGAACTTGGGTAAAAGTTTGCCTCGTATTACCATCTAGCCTAACAGTCAGGGATATCCTACCGAATGATCTGATGGAATCATCTCTGCCAACTACTAATAGAGAGGTGTGTCTCTGGGGGGGGGGCAATGTGTGCGAGAGAGGCCTAAAGATAATGTGTGTGCAGGAGACACGTAGGCACATATATGTGCATATAGAGGGCTAGTAGAGACTGTGCGTGTGTATATATATGCATGTAAGAGAAATAGTGTTTTCCAACTGACATGAGTGAAAAGAGTGGTACATAGTAGTCAGAAAGAGAGAGAGATATATAGAGAGAGTGTGCATGAGACACCCCGACACCCCGGGAGAGATTGTGAGCATGTGTGAAAGAGAAATTCCGATGTATATAAAGTGTGTGCACTTATGCGTTAGATAGAGATATATATAGCGTGTTTGCGAGAACGGGCCGAGGCCTAGTGCATCTACATGTAAAAGGCGGTTCTACGCATTAAATTAAAATATAAATGGCATTATTATTTTTGGATGAGATCATGAATTTTGCAATTTGCGTATGAATGAAAACCGGTCTATCAGACATCCATACTCTATTGAATTCTAGCATGTGGATGTGTTTATTTCATATTATCGATCCATAGAGTGAGAGCGATTTGAAATATAGGCAATGTATTCCTTTTGCAATTCATATATAAACATTAATTAGTGCACTCCATGTTGTTAGTGTGAAGCACTTTATACATTTGTCACTTACATGGATACATTCCAAATTGCTAGCTACGAAATAGAATACATGTTGAATTCAACATAAAGGGGGTTTCAAAGATTCGAATTCATAGGAAGTGCATTCATCTATTTGAACCCGAAATAATGGCATTTGTAAATCAGATCTAAAAGGGGGCATCAATCTTTGTTGTGCATTTGAACATGCTATATATTCATACGCATGTCTAACTATGTTTTTGCAACCAAGGAGATTATATCTGGAACCATGCATGAACTGAGGTAAGTTGCATATTTTTTAATATATAGTCGTGTACAATGTGCATTCAAATGTACCCCCTCCATTCCAAAATAATCGTAGTTTTAAGATTTTCAAGAGTAAAGATTTGTGAAGTTTGACAAATCCTAAAAGTTCAATTCAAGAGAACCAAAAACGTTAATGCTTCTATTCCCAAATATTGAACGAAGCACCAAATAAGCCTCTGGTCACCCGAAACCGCACGAGACTAATGTTTGGTGGTAGGAAATTACTGTCCTGACTCTGGCCCGTGTAGCCTATCGGCCGGATGTCCAAAGGTCTAAACCGGGGTAGGCTTGTAACTTCACCAAGACGCCAGTCTCAACCGCCTCCGAGAAGAATTCGTATGCCGTGGGTGCCTAAACACCCATGCGCTGAACCGAAATCTATCCCGCCCACCATTTGGGACACCTGAGATTACTGTCCTAACCCCAACCCGCAATATGTTCGGAATTTTAGATGGGGAAAAGTTTGTAACTTTCCCCAAATTTCAAACAAGCGCGTCCTAAACCGAAATATTGTTCCCCCTTAGTTCCCCATCCCTATGTTTCCCCATTCATACTCCGTGGGTGCCAAAACGCCCTCTCCACGAGCCATGAAACCCTAGCCTCCTCCGTCCTCCACCCCATCGCGCCCAATCCACCACCGCCCTCCTCCATCACGCTGGAGCCAGTACCTCGACGTCATCGTCCAACGCAACCGCAAACTCAATGCCCTCAAGGACTTAGCAGCTGAAGCCGAGGCAGAGCTGCCTCCACAACGCCGAGGCCGACGTGCGTCGTACCAGAACCACTTTGACCATGCCGTCCTACGCCTCACCACTGCCGCTGCACTGTCGCAACCGTTCACCGCACCAGAGCTATTCCCGCTATGCCGTCGTTCGCCTCCTCGGATATGGTTCCCCACTGCCGACAGACGGCCACCGCACCACACTCAACAACTTGGCCATGGGTTCGTCCAAGGCTCCACCATCCTCCACAACTTCTCGTTTCCAGCAAACCACAAGAAGAACATTGGAAAAATAGAAGGAGGACACAACACTGCTGGCAGAAAGAGGTTCTCCTCTTCCCTTATTCGTGCAAATCTTACGTCTCTGCTCACACCGTATTCATTCCACGAAAGAAACTAGTTGAGCGCTTCTTACTGCATCTTCTTCGTGATACTAAATGCACAAGGTTTCCTCCCATTTACTATTTCACCTTTGCTAGAGGTCAGTAGCCCGCCTGGATTTCAATTCAGGGTCAGTCTAATCACAATTAAAAGAAGCAGCACCTGCTTAGGCACGCGGAGCACCTAGTCCGTCTGTTCGCCGGGGAAGCGGCGCATCGGTGTCTATCATAGGGGTGTGGGTCGCAGGAGCTGAGGTTGGCGGGGCTTGAAGGGATGGCCGGGGGGCACTGCCAAGCACAGCAGTGCGGTGAGGTCAAGGGGAAGGCAAAGGTAGGGGACTGGGCCAATGGTCACTGGCGTTTCGAGGAAAATCGTAACACTGACTGGTTGGAGGTAGATGAAGGCGATCTGCCCGTTCTTTATACATCGGACGGTGCAGAAAAAATGGACTGACCTATTTGTTTTCAATCGACTGTTATTTTCATAGGACCACACCTTGTGGTGTGCTAGAGGAGGATCTTCATTTCCCAGCCATCCCTGTGCTCATATGTCAAAATCCTAGAATCTAGTAATTTTGTGTGCCATGCATGTTGTAGAGCTATCATATGTCCCCCGTCATTTATTTCTCACCGACCTGCTATCTGCTACATTTACACTATACTACTTGTGCACATACTTCACCCATAGTCACGCTATTGTTTTTTTATGCATGGGTATTTCAGACTCTGATGTAGTGTTGATGAATACAAAAAAGAAAAGACAGAAGTCACTCCAGTGTAATTCAAAGATAAGCACTAAGCGTTTCAACGCTCTTGTAACATCCCAAATTTTGAATTTGGAATGTTATACAATAGATCATCTTTGCATAGCATATTTTATTGCATTTTGGTTGATCCTAGAAATTTCACGCAACTCAAGGACCCTCGGAGAGAGTTGGGGATTTCGTTATTTTCATATTTGAGTTTTCCTCAAATTTTGAGAATAGGATCATTTGATTTTATTTATTTTATATTCAATTATTTCTATCATAAAAATATGAGAGAGGGAATAAAATGACTTTCCCAAAATAAAGAAATATTGAGGATTTAATAATAAAATCAAATAAGTTTTTATTTTGGATTTATTTGCTATTTTATTTGAATTTAGGAAAAATGCACGTTTTTCAAAATTGCATTTAGGACCCAAATAAATGTTCATCCTGTGCGGCATGATTTTAGAAGCCGGAGAAAATTTATTTCGGGATTTTTGGAGTCCGTTTAGTATTCCTTTTGTTTTCTTCTGAGCCTAATTATTAAAAAAAATGAACTGACCTTGGGCCGTGTCCGGCCAGGACTCCGCCTGGCCGGGGCTTTATATAGCGAGCCACCCGGGCCGCCCCAGCCCAAGCCGCGCCGCCCGCCCAAACCCTAGCCGCGCCGCGCCCCGCAGCCGCCGCCGCCTCCGCCCGCGCCACCGCCGTCGGAGCTCGCCGGCGACGAGGTCGAACCGCCCGCCAGTTTTTTTGAAAACCGTTGGCTTTCACCGGTTTATTTTCAATTTTTTTAGATTCGTTTTTTAGATAGATCGGTTTTTTTCTCGGTTTAGTTAATTAGCGAGCGTTCGCTCGTTCGTTCGTTTTAACGAACGCGTTCTTCATTTAGATCCAGTTAACGAACGTTTGTTTGTTAATTTGTTCGTCATTTTTCTTTTTCTCGGATTAAATCCGCGATTTTTTCTGATCGCGATTTCTGATCCGATTTTTGTTTTAGTATAACTTTTCGCTTGTTTATCGGAATCAGGCGATTCAAGCGCCCGGAGTTTCGTCTCGAAACCCTCTTTCCGTTTAACCAACTCAAACAAGTTTTTTCTTCTGTAAAATTTGACCTAGATCCAGAATAGTAAACGAAGCTTATTTCTTTTGTCGTTTGTGTTTCGTTGCTTCGTTCGATTTGATTCTTTTTGTCAACCAGAGTTCTTAAGTTGAATTTTCTGGTTAGATCTCTTATTTGATTTTTACCTGTGCATTAGTCGAGTAAATATTGTATGCTTGTTTGTTTGCGATAGAGTACCCGGAGTGCGCCGCTTGCTACTTCGAATCGCTAGGTTTCGCGGATCATCAGCAAGGCAAGTAACACTTTGATCATACTCCCTATTACCCAGTTTTTATTGCATTAGATCAACCCTGACACATTGCATGATTAGGATCTAAATAAATTGTGGGTTTGGGAAGTAGATGAGGTAGCAGCTATTACCTGTTTTATTATCAAAGCTTTGGAAGTTACTTCTACGTTTGCTTATTATGCCATGCTATGCTAGTAGACGTGGATTGGGTGAGTGTATTCATGACAGATGTGAGATTGTTAAATTAATGGTTTATCTAAGGTGGCAACTTAAACACACATCTGGGTGGATTGAGGCACCTGGGTATTCCAGCAATTGCCTGTTTTTCTTTTGGACCGCCACCCAGGCTCAAAGGGATCATGAGATTATTCACACTAGAAACTTACGTGTGCAGCCATAAGCTACTATGGGCTCTATCATAGTTTACTAAGTTGTGCGAACTCTTATAGTGGTAGACTAGCAGATGTAGGGGATGTAGGTTGGTACGGTCTACCTGTTCGTAAGGTGCAAGCGCTTCTGAAGACTATGTCTCGGTCATCCGTTTGTCAAACATCATGTAGTGCGAGAATTCCAACGGAGGAGATCGAGTCTTGTGGGGAAAGTGCACAAACCTCTGCAGAGTGTATAAACTAATCATGGTTAGTCGTGTCCCCGTTTATGGACATCTTGAGTATCTAGTACTTGGATTATCATGTGAATCTTATCATGTTACTCTAATTAATTTTGTTGGGTTTTAATGATGTTACTAAATTGGGATTGAGAATGCTGTCAACCATTCTCAATGTTCAACAACCACCATGATAGTTAATTAAAATGTATTCCTTTGCAGTAGGGAAAAATTGGCTTTACGCAAAACTGTAACCATAGAGCTTTCCACCAGCCAAATATGCATGTAGTATAGCCTTATTCCTTCACTGCTCTCTATGTGTTACATTGCCAGCATATTCCATGTGCTGACCCGTTTCGGGCTGCAATGTTCATGTTGCAGACTCTTCAGATGACGAGTAAAGTGCTTTTTGGTCGTGGTTCTATACTCAGTGATGCCGTTGGAGTTGATGGACTCACTTATCTTCCAAGCCTTCCACTGTTGTCGTTATTAGATGGCCTTAAGCCATATTTATTGTAATAAGTTCTCTTTTGAGACACTCAATGTAATAAGTGTGTGATTGCCACTCTATTATAAATCCTTCAAGTACTGTGTGGTGTCAGCATTACTGATCCAGGGATGACACCGGAGCACAGAGATTGGACCGTTTGAGGTCTGGTCGCTACAAGATGGTATCAGAGCACACGCTGACTGTAGGACACGACCATTAAGCTAAATCCCTAGATCACTACCCACTCTTCTCATTCTGACTCCTCATCTTTTCTACTCTTTTAGGATGGCGGATGCAAGGAACAAGTTCATGCAACCGGATGAAGATACACCCTTTGGACTTCATTTGAAGGAAGTTACTAGATATCTGAACATAGGAGTACCAAGCTTCACCGGAACCTACAACACCACTTTACCTGAAGAGGAGCGCTGGATGATTCAAGTTCAAGTTCCAGGAAGGACGTTCATGCTAGTCACCGAGCCCATAGAGTTTTCCTTTGATGCACCAACCTGGAGTCTAGGAAAGAGCATGGTAGCTCACATCGCCATGGGACATATTGGAAAAGTTTACCGCAGTGATCTCAAGGATACCATCTACTAGATTTGTGGGCGCCGAGATGAGCACTGGGAGATGATCAGCACCAGGAAGGATAGATCAATTGCAACTTTTATACAGGAGTTAAATCAGCACATTCGACGTCAGGAGAACCAGATGTGCGCCGACTGTCGTGGATCTAAGACTGACAGTAGAATGGGGGGTAGGTATGAGGAGGCAAGATCCTAGCTATGGAGTAGTTGTACACACGAGTTTTACGAGTTCAGGCCCTTCTCGGAGGAAGTAACAGCCCTACGTCTCGGTGCCCTGAGGCGGTCGACTGGATTATATGTGTGTGTGTGTTTACAAAAGTGCGAGCCCCTGTACCAGAGGAGGGAGGTGGCTTATATAGAGTGCGCCAGGACCCCAGCTCCCCTCTGTTACACAGAGTTCAATGCTCATAAAGGAAAGGCGTTACAGGTAACATCTACAGTAAATGTCATAAATGCTCATAATTCTATGGTTTAATTCTTAACTGTTGCAGAGTGGAGGGTTCCTCATCTTCTGGTGGTCGAGTGTCTTCAAGGTGGTCGAGTGAGCGCATCTCCACGGTCGAGTGGATGATGATTTCTCTTTGACTACTTCTAATTCTTTGTAAAGATGTCCTTTGGGAGGGTATGCTGGACAGGTCCATGACCCTACCCTAGGTACATAGCTTCATCATTAGCCCTCGAATGGATCAAGGTTTGAGTGAGGAAGGGGTCGAGAACACTTCCGACCCACTCTTTGTGCTATGAATATGCCTTGTCCTGAAACAATGAGTTGAGGAGACGACGTCGACTCCTTTCTCAATCGCCTTGGTCCATTCTTGGTTGTTGTCGAGTGAACTTTCATGGTTGAATTCCGAATGATGATGTAGAGGGTGTTTGTCTTCAGTCTGACAGGTTGTTCCGCTCTCCGCGGATCTCGCGGGATTCGAATTTTGGGAATCGCGCCAGATGGGAGGAAACGAGGTTATCGGGATGGATTAGGTAAGTCTCCTCGATCCCCGCGCTACCTTTTTCGCCACGTACTGCGCGCGCGACTGTTGCAGGATTTGTTTAGATCGCTTGGGTCCATTAGTCAGCCACTCGGTGGAAGGCCTTATAAAAGGTCTCGGGCCAGGCCTCTGCTCTGCACGCCCCATTCTCTCTTCTCTTTCTCCTGATCCCTCCGCCACTCTCACTTCCGCCTTGTCGCCGGATCTCCGCTCGAGCTCGATCCGCCACCATGGGGAAAGATAAGACGGCGGCGTTGGAACGCGCGAAGAAGGCGACCGCGAAGGCGAAGGGCAAGCGGACCAGCCGGGGCGGATCCTCATCGAGGTCTGGCCTACCGGCGGGCTAGATCCAGGGCGACTGGATCGGCTCGGCAATCACGCAGGACGACCTCGACGACCTGGTGGAGGGGGGATTGATCCCCCACAAGTCGGCTCGGCTCCCGGGGGACGAAATCGAGCCGCAGCCTAGAGAGGGTGAGTGTGTCCTCCTAGCAACCCACGTAGATCGCGGATTCTCACTACCTCCCCACCCTTTCTTCCGAGGTTTTTTGAACTTCTTTGGGGCTCAGCTCCACCATTTCACTCTGAACACCATAGTCTATCTGGCCGCTTTCGTGTCCATGTGCGAAAACTTCTTGGGCTGTCACCTGCACTGGGGGCTTTTCAAACACATCTTCACTTGCCGTTCCCAGTCGGTCAAAAAGGCCAAGTCGAGTGACGAGAGGACGCGGGTGATCTAGATGTGCCGTGGTCTGGGGATCCAGATGAGGAGCAAGAGTACTTTCCCAGCGATGATCCTTCCTGACTCGGTCCGGTGCTGGCAGTCGACTTGGTTTTACTGCAAGGATCAGCCAACCCCTGGCCAGTCGACTGGACTTCCTCCTTTTTCCTTGGCTCGAGTGGAGAAGCCTGCTCCTCTGAAGGTAGTTTCAGAAGAGAAGGCGCAGGTCAAGGAGCTGGTTGAACGGGTCGTCCAGCTTGTCCGCGACGGAGTGACTGGGATGGATCTGCTGGAGGTCTTTCTCGGTCGACGCGTCCAACCTCTTCAGGCGTGCGATCATCCGATGTGGATGTACTCTGGGCTCGAGGATACCACTCGGATCCACTCGGAGGAGGTTAGCGAGGATATCTTGGAGAACTGGTTGAGGGGAATCACTGGCAACAAAGACAACCCTTGGGGATCCAGGAGGGTGATTCCATTCGACAACTCGCGCCAGCCGAAGCAGGTATATTTCTGTTTTATCAAGTATCTTTCCGATTCACCACGTGATGTCCCGCTTGTGGTCGACTGGATGTCTTTTGATTGTTATCCTTTCAGGCCCTCATTGAAATGTACTCGATGCCCAACGGAGTGTAGGACCCCAGCGCTGAAGAAGAAGGGAGCGGGGGCGAGAGCGGCGAGGAGCATTCGGAAGCCGAGGGAGGACGAGGGAGCGAATGATCGACCGATGAGGAAGAAAGTCGACTCCCCTCTCTACAGGGAAGAGAGGTCAAGGCACACTCATGACCCGGGCACGTCCGGACTTGGTGGCTGCGCGATCGGGCATCCTCGAAGCGCCCCAGGACGTCTTCCCCGACGCCGACTGAGAAGCCTCCAAAGCAATCCAAGGTCGCGCCGCTTCCAGCGCCGAAAGTGCCGAAAGCCATCTCTTCCAAACCGCCCAAAGCTTTGCCTCGGATCAAAGTGACCGTTCCTACTATCTCCGGGTAACCATCTGACTTGTCCTTTATGTGGATTCGATTAACTGGGTGTAACCGATTGAATGCGGGCCTTTGCAGTGCTGCTACGTCAGGGACCTCTTCATACCAGTACCGGGACGAGGAAATGGAGGATGCGGTAACCTCTAACCCAGGTATGAACTCTTGCGATTTCGATTCTTGATCCTTTTAGGGTCGAGTGGTTCACTTGGGGTCGAATGTTCTGTCTTGCAGCTCCACCCAACATCATTGACCTTCCGGACGACGACGAAGATGTGGCTCCTAAGCCTAGGAAGAGCAAGAAGGTAACAGCTGGCAGGGTGGCTCGGCAAGAACCAACTGCAACGCCTCCCGTCTGTCAAGCTGAAGATGCGGGCAGGGCCACTGTGACGTTCGCTGCACCCTTGCCGAGTGGGCATCCCACGCGGTCGACCGCGCCTGTGGTTCCTTCAACTATCCAACTCCACGCCACGGAGCCTCAAGCAGCCGCACCTGGGTCGTCTGCACATTTTTTCACCAGCTACCCCGTCCCAGACAACCAGTCGGAAGCGGCTGCGGAAGCCATCCGACAGGCTGATATGATGATGGAGCGGGTGAAGATAGTGCACGAGAGCAGTCAGGCTGCCTACGACGCTAGTGCCGCTCTCGGGCCAACGTCCAGGTGAGTAGACTTTCCGACTGTTTTTGTTCTCAAAAATCTTCTTCTGCACAATCTCCTGTTGTTCGCGTTGAATTAGAGCACCCACTGGGTTGTCTGTCGTTTTTGGTAGTTTCGCTCTTCCACTCGGTCTGGGCGAGTGGGATCAGAACCGGTGGGGGCACGCCAAGTGCACCCACTGGGTGTAGTCCCCGAGACCGCGGTCGACTGCTGGCAGTCGACTGTGGTCTGAGTTCTTCTTTCTTGACGGCGCAATTGTTCTTTCTCTCTCTTTTTTTACTCCTTGCACTCGACTCCGGTGGGCCGGCGAGTGGGATCAGAACCGGTGGGGGCACGCCAAGTGCACCCACTGGGTGTAGTCCCCGAGACCGCGGTCGACTGCTGGCAGTCGACTGGGGTCTGAACAGCTTGTTGTCCACTTCTTTAGGTTTTATTCACTCGGAAAATGAACTGCCGAACCTATCGATTGATCTGTCTCTTGCCTCCTGCAGAAGTCTTGTACTCTTATCTCCAAGTTTGCCGAACTCGAAGAGAAGCAGAGGCAACTCAACTTAGACTTGGAATTGGCTCAGCAAAATCTGAAAAAAGCTCAAGACGAGGCCGCTGGTATGGAAGGTAACTGATTGCCGACTGAATTTCAATATATCTCTTTGATCTCTTTTTTGATTCGATTATTTCTTTTGCAGAGAAAATGAAGTTGGCTCTGGACAAGAAGGACTCGGACCTCGCCGCCGCGCAAAAAGCAGCCCAAGACAAAACCGCTCTCGCAGACAAGAAGCTTGCTTCAGTCGGAACGCTTGAAGGAGAGGTGACTAGACTGACATCTTGTCTTAATGAAGCTAACCGCGAAGTGACCAGCCTGAAGAAGGATAAGGTCCCTGAACGAAAAGTTGGAGTCTGCGATCCGCAAGAGGAACGACACAGAAGCTTATCTGAGGACCCTCGCCAAGAAGCTTTATCTCGTGCTGGGAGGTATTTCTTTTAATCCGACTGTGTTGATGCTTGCCATCGGATTTTGCTCGGTTGATTGAACTGACTTTTGGCTGCAGAACTTTGTCAAGACTTTGACGAAGAAACTGGAAGGGTCGAGACGGGTCTGGACCCTATCGCTTCCCCGGTCTGCGACGAAACTGCGATGAACGTGCTCCGACTGGAGTCCCGTATCGCCAGCGCCACAAGCTACCTCGCACGCCTGAAGGAGGTTGTCTCTCGAATCGACTCGACGCTTTGGCCGGAGGACGCTTCAGAATGATCTGGAATCTCTGATGACTCGACTGAACGAGATCCCTGACCGAGTGCAAGAATGGAAGAAATCCTCCGCCCGGTGGTGCTGACGTGGCGCTGTCCCTGGTGCGAGTCCATTGCAAGGAGGCTCGTGAAGACAAGCTGGCTGCGATCAAAGTCGCTAACACCAAAAAGCACGACTTCCAGTCCTTCATGGAGACTTTCATTGCTGCCGCCACTCGGATCGCTGATGGGATCGATCTGGACTCATTCGTGGAGCCTGCCAGTCCTCCTCCGGCTGAGTGAACAATCTTATGAAACTTGGATACGCTTTAAATTTGCCTCGGAATGCCGAGTGGTTTCTGTAACCGTTAAACTCCTTCGGGCTTGGTGCCCGAGTAGTTTTTATTCGCTGCTTGGAACCTTTTAGTATTTATCTGAATTTGGTTTATCTCCGAATGTGCTTGTGTTTGTCTTTGGATGGACTTTGCTTGCTGCACCTCTTCGTCCTTGCAGATAGGGATGGAGCGGATGTTGTATTTGTGCCGCAGCTCCGAAGGAGAAGGTGGCAGTCGACCTGCACCTCGTCTTCCTTGCGGATAGGGATGGAGCGGATGTTGTATTAGTGTCGCAGCTCCGAAGAAGAAGGTTGCAGCCGACCTGCACCTCGTCGTCCTTGCGGATAGGGATGGAGCGACGTTGTATTTGTGCCGCAGCTCCGAAGGAGAAGGTTGCAGTCGACCTGCACCTCGTCGTCCTTGCGGATAGGGATGGAGCGGACGTTGTATTTGTGCCGCAGCTCCGAAGAGAAGGTTGCAGTCGACCTGCACCTCGTCGTCCTTGCGGATAGGGATGGAGCGGTTTGTATTTGCCGCAGCTCCGAAGAAGAAGGTTGCAGTCGACCTGCACCTCGTCGTCCTTGCGGATAGGGATGGGTCTCAAACTTAGGCGAGTACTGGACTGCAGCTAAGCCCCCGAGTGGGAGGATTGCTCTCCACTCGGTAGGATTCCAAACTTAGGCGAGTGCCTGACTGCCGTAGCTCTAGTGAGAGAACTTAGGCGAGTGCTCGACTGCAGCTAAGCCCCCGAGTGGGGATTGCTCTCCACTCGGTAGGATTTTTTCAAACTTAGGCGAGTGCTGGACTGCAGCTAAGTCTTAGTGAGAGAACTTAGGCGAGTGCTGACTGCAGCTAAGCCCCCGAGTGGGAGGATGCTCTCCACTCGGTAGGATTTTTTCAAACTTAGGCGAGTGCTGGACTGCCTTAAGTCTCTTAGTGAGAGAACTTAGGCGAGTGCTCACTGCAGCTAAGCCCCGAGTGGGAGGATTGCTCTCCACTCGGTAGGATTTTTTCAAACTTAGGCGAGTGCTGGACTGCCGTTACTCTTAGTGAGAGAACTTAGGCGAGTGCTCGACTGCAGCTAAGCCCCCGAGTGGGAGGACTGCTCTCCACTCGGTAGGATTTTTTCAAACTTAGGCGAGTGCTGGACTGCCGTTAAGCCTCTTAGTGAGAGAACTTAGGCGAGTGCTCGACTGCAGCTAAGCCCCCGAGTGGGAGGATTGCTCTCCACTCGGTAGGATTTTTTCAAACTTAGGCGAGTGCTGGACTGCCGTTAAGCCTCTTAGTGAGAGAACTTAGGCGAGTGCTCGACTGCAGCTAAGCCCCCGAGTGGGAGGATTGCTCTCCACTCGGTAGGATTTTTTCAAACTTAGGCGAGTGCTGGACTGCCGTTAAGCCTCTTAGTGAGAGAACTTAGGCGAGTGCTCGACTGCAGCTAAGCCCCCGAGTGGGAGGAATTGCTCTCCACTCGTAGGATTTTTTCAAACTTAGGCGAGTGCTAGACTGCCGTTAAGCCTCTCATTGAGAGAACTTAGGCGAGCGCTCGACTGCAGCTAAGCCCCCGAGTGGGAGGACTGCTCTCCACTCGGTGGGATTTTTTCAAACTTAGGCGAGTGCTGGACTGCCGTTAAGCTTCTTAGTGAGAGAACTTAGGCGAGTGCTCGACTGCAGCTAAGCCCCCGAGTGGAAGGATTGCTCTCCACTCGGTAGGATTTTTTACAAACTTAGGCGAGTGCTAGACTGCCGTTAAGCCTCTTATTGAGAGAACTTAGGCGAGTGCTCGACTGTAGCTAAGCCCCCGAGTGGAGGATTGCTCTTCACTCGGTAGGATTTTTTCGAACTTAGGCGGAACGGATTCGCGACTAAGCCCACCCACTGGGGGATTTCAGGAGTAAATAAGAACAACACAATCAAATGAGAGAACCGTAAGCTCTTGTCTTTGATAAACGAATTACAAAAGGTGTTGCTTATTACATTTTATTCGAACGAGTGTTTAAGTGTAAAAGGGGCGGAGCAGCTCCGCGTTCCAAGCCCGTGGCTCATCTTTCTGATGCTTGATACTGTAAAGATGGTATGCTCCATTGTGGAGAACTTTGGTGACGATGAAGGGGCCTTCCCAAGTTGGAGCGAGCTTGTGTGGTTTCTGCTGATCCACTCGAAGAACCAAGTCTCCTTCTTGAAAGGCCCGACCCTTCACATTCCTGGCGTGGAATCGACGCAAATCTTGTTGATAAATGGTCGAGCGGATCAAGGCCATATCTCTTTCCTCCTCTAAGAGATCGACTGAATCTTGCCGTGCCTGCTCTGCTTCTGCTTCGGAGAAGAGTTCAACTCGGGGTGCGTTGTGGAGCAAGTCACTTGGCAGAACAGCTTCGGCTCCATAGACTAAGAAGAAAGGAGTTCTTCCAGTCGACCGATTAGGAGTTGTCCTTAAACCCCACAGAACTGACAGAAGTTCATCAACCCAAGCACCTGCTGCGTGTTTGAGATCACGCATCAGTCGGAGCTTCAGTCCTTTGAGAATTAGGCCATTGGCTCTTTCTGCTTGTCCGTTCGACTGAAGTGAGCAACAGAAGCATAGTCGACTCGAGTGCCCTGAGAGGCGCAGAAAATTCTGAACTCATCGGAATCGAAGTTCGATCCGTTGTCCGTGATGATGCTGTGTGGGACTCCATATCAAAACGTCAATTCTCTGATAAAACTGACAGCGGTGCTAGCGTCAAGGTTCTTGATAGGTTTGGCTTCGATCCATTTGGTAAACTTGTCGACTGCAATGAGCACGTGAGTGAAGCCGCTTTTGCCGGTCCTCAGCGGTCCAACCATATCCAGTCCCCAAAACGAAGGGCCAGATGAGGGATGGTCTTCAGGGCTGACGCTGGCTTGTGAGACATATCGGAGTAAAATTGACAGCCTTCACATCTGTCGACTATATCTTTCGCCATCTCATTTGCTCGTGGCCAATAGAATCCAGCTCGGTATGCTTTAGCCACGATGGCCCGAGAGGACGCATGGTGACCACAGGTCCCCGAGTGGATGTCATTGAGGATCATTCGACCTTCTTCTGGTGTTATGCACTTCTGACTGACTCCAGTCACACTTTCTCTGAACAGCTGCCCTCTTATCACAGTAAAAGCTTTAGATCGGCGGACGATCTGTCGAGCTTCTTCTTCATCCTCTGGGAGCTCTTTCCTGAGGATGTACGCAATGTAGGGCACCGTCCAATGGGGAGTAATGGCCAGAACCTCCATGATTAGGTCGACCACAGCTGGGACCTCGACTTCAGTCGGATCCGTGGCGCTCTTGGGTTGTGGGGGCTCTTCAGTGAAAGGGTCTTCCTGAACTGTCGGCGTGTGAATATGCTCCAAGAACACATTGCTGGGAATGGCTTCTCTCTTGGAACCTATCTTTGCCAATTCATCGGCTGCTTGATTTTTCAATCGGGGGATGTGGTGGAGTTCTAACCCCTCGAACTTCTTCTCAAGCTTTCTCACCGCGTTGCAGTAACCAGTCATGGCTGGGCTTCTGACGTCCCACTCCTTCATCACTTGATTAACTACCAAATCTGAGTCGCCATAGACCATGAGGCGACGGACGCCGAGTGAGATGGCCATGCGCAACCCATACAGGAGTGCTTCATATTCTGCTTCATTGTTGGAGGAATCAAAGTGAATCTGGAGGACATATCTGAGCTTGTCTCCTCGGGGGATACCAGAACTACTCCAGCACCAGAACCGTTCAACATCTTGGATCCGTCAAAGAACATGGTCCAGTGCACGGAGTGAACTTGAGTCGGCAGTTGCTGTTCGATCCACTTGGCGAGGAAATCTGCTATTCCTTGGGACTTGATAGCTTTCTTTGCCTCAAACTTCATATCCAAGGGAAGGAGTTCAATCGCCCATTTTGCCACTCGACCAGTTGCATCCCTATTGTCAAGAATCTCTAACAATGGAGTGTCGCTGACGACTATAACAGAGTGATCTGAGAAGTAGTGTGAAACCTTCTTCGTGGTCATGTAAATTCCATAGACAAGCTTCTGATAGTGAGGATATCTCTGCTTCGACGGGGTCAGGACTTCAGAAATATAATAAACTGGGCGTTGAACTTTGTACGCTTTTCCTTCTTCTTCCCGCTCGACCGTAAGCACTGTACTGACGACTTGTCCAGTGGATGCTATATAAAGCAAAAGAGGCTCTTTGCTGATTGGAGCAGCAAGCACTGGCTGGGTGGAAAGCAGGGCTTTTAGCTCTCCAAATGCTGTATCAGCTTCTGGAGTCCACTCGAACGTATCTGATTTCTTCATCAGTCGGTAAAGAGGCAGCGCCTTTTCACCGAGGCGAGAAATGAATCGACTTAGGGCAGCCAAGCAACTAGTAAGCTTCTGGACATCATGCACACGCACAGGGCATTTCATCCGAAGTATAGCGCCTACTTTCTCTGGGTTAGCATCGATTCCTCGTTCGAAAACAAGAAAACCGAGTAACTTTCCGCCTGGAACTCCAAACGCGCACTTTGATGGATTGAGCTTGATATCATACCTTCTAAGGTTGACAAAGGTTTCGGCAAGGTCGGTCAGCAGGTCGGAACCTTTACATGACTTGACAACAATGCCATCCATGTATGCTTCCACATTTCGACTAATCTGAGTGAGCAGGCATTTCTGAATCATTCGCATAAATGTGGCTCCGGCGTTCTTCAAGCCGAATGGCATTGTGACATAACAGAAGCACCCGAACGGGGTGATAAAAGCTGTCTTTATTTCGTCGGTCCGTACAGACGGATCTGGTGGTACCCGGAGTAGGCATCCAAAAAGGACAAACGCTCGCACCCAGCAGTCGAGTCGACTATCTGATCGATGCGAGGGAGAGGGAAGTGATCTTTCGGGCAGGCCCGATTGATATGCTTGAAATCGATGCACATGCGGAGTGAGTCATCTTTCTTTGGGACCATGACAACATTGGCTAACCACTCGGAGTGGTAAATCTCTCGGATAAACTCAGCTGCCAAAAGCCGAGCCACCTCTTCGCCGATTGCTTTTCTTTTCTGGACGGCGGACCGTCGAAGATGCTCTTTGACTGGTTTCACTTTCGGGTCGACTCGCAAACGATGCTCAGCCAGTCCCCTGGGAACACCTGGCATGTCAGAAGGCTTCCATGCAAAGATGTCCCAGTTCTCACGGAGGAACTGGATGAGCGCTTCTTCCTATTTGGAGTCGAGTGTGGTCGAAATGTGGGTCGGAGCTGCATTGGGGTCCGTCGGGTGAATGTGAACAGACTTCGTCTCGCCAGACGACTGGAATGCTGAATCCGTGGCTGGCTTCTTGGCTCGCAACAAGTCACTTGGGTCTTGCATTTTTCTGGTATTCTTGCAATTCTGCCACGGCCATCTGGGCATCGATCTTTGAGCCCTTCTGGAAACACTCTTCCGCCTTTTTCCGATTACCAGAGATAGTGATCACTCCTCTGGGACCAGGCATCTTCAGTTTGAGGTACACGTAACAAGGTCGAGCCATGAATCGTGCATAAGCTGGCCTGCCCAGAATTGCATGATACGCACTCTGAAAATCCACGACTTCAAACATCAACTTTTCTTTGCGGTAATTTTTGGCATCACCGAAAACCACGTCGAGTGCAATCTGACCGAGGGACGCAGCCTTCTTGCCTGGGATGACCCCATGGAAACTCATGTGGCTTTCACTGAGTCTGGACATCGGAATGCCCATTCCTTTCAACGTTTTGCGTACAGAATGTTCAGGCCACTGCCGCCGTCCATCAGGACCTTTGTCAGTCGAGTGCCTTCGACCACCGGGTCGACCACCAGCGCTTGCCTCCCAGGGGTGGCGATGTGCGCTGGGTGATCAGACTGGTCGAACGTAATGGCAGTCTGCGACCATTTCAAGTAATTGGGTGTCGCCGGAGCGACCATGTTCACTTCTCTGTTGATGACTTTCAATCGACTCTTGTTTTCAACATCAGTCATCAGAGTGGAATTCACGTGAGGATAACCATCATCATCTTCCCCTTCACTCTCAGCCTTGTCTGCCTCCTTCTCCTTTTCCTTGGGCTGTTTCTCTCGGAACTGCTGGATCAGGAGCCGACACTGTCGAGTGGTATGCTTCGGGTAAATGAAATTACCTTCTTCATCTTTTTTGGTGTGGATATGGCACGGCAGATCCAACACGTCATTTCCATCTTGATCTTTTACTTTCTTGGGGTTCCACGGCCCTTTGGGCTTCCCCTTGAACTTTCCTTGAACCACAGCCAAGGCCTCACCCGGAGCAGCTGGTTCGGCCTTGCGTTTTTGTTTCCGACTGGAGTTTCCTCCTCCGGCTTCGTGGGCGACTGCTTTGTGCTTGCCGCTCCGCAGTCGCTCCTCCTCTTCACCATTGGCATACTTGGTGGCGATTTCCATCATCCGAGTCAAAGTCATGTTTCCTGTCCGACCGAATTTCAGATTCAACTCTCGGTACCTGACGCCTTCCTTGAAAGCACAAATTGCCTGATGATCAGACACATCTTCCACCGTGTGGTGCAGGGTGATCCACCTCTGGATATAATCTCTCAAAGTTTCATTCGGTTTCTGGACGCAACACTGTAATTCTGTCAAACCTGCTGGCCGCTTGCAAGTACCCTCAAACGTTCTGACAAACACTCGGGCGAGATCTTCCCAAGTATAGATGCTGCCAGGTGCCAACTGATTCAGCCACGCCCTAGCCGAGCCCTCCAACATCAGAGGAAGGTGTTTCATGGCCACCTCATCATTGCCGCCACCAATCTGGACAGCCACTCGGTAGTCTTCGAGCCAGGTGTCAGGCTTGGACTCTCCAGTGAACTTACTGACTCCAGTCGCCAACCTGAAGTTGGGGGGAATCACTGCAGCTCTGATAGCTCTGCTGAAGCACTCTGGGCCAGAGACATGCACCCTGTTGCTGGTTTGCGGGCCTCTGTCATGGCCATCTCGGTGAGCTCTGTTTCTGTCGACCAAGCCTTGTACGAGAATAGATCTCGCATCAAAGCCTGGCTCCCTGGGGTCGACTGGAATACCTCTTCCGACGCTGTTAGGGCGCCTGTCTTCATGTGGCCGCGGCACGTACGACCCACTCCTTGGAGGAGGCGTGGGCACTCGACGGCGACCATCGCGATCGGCTCGACGATCATACTGCTCCTGGTTTCTGTACTGATCACGCCGCTCTCCACGTCCCTCACGCCTCGGGGGCGATCTCGGGCTATGGGCCGACTGGACCGTATCTGCGACCACAGATCTGCTATGGATCCTATCCCGCGACTGAGACACGGCCGTATTCTGCTCTCCTGCTGCCCGGAGCAAGGCCCTGATCTGCGCCAGACCTCGGCCAGCTTCTGACTGGGAAGGTTGAATCGACTCTGCTATCCGGGCCAGCAGCTGCTAGGTTTTGGATCGGTGTCCGGTATACCTGAGCCGGAGGTGGAAAAAGTTGGCGTCGGCTGGACTCAGGAGCACGTTGACGAGCGCGATCGTCGAGTGCGCGCTGTAGGTTCTCCAGCCGAGTGCGCTCAGCCAGATTGGCCAAGCGAGCCTGTTCCAAGGCCTGGGCCTCGGGCGTTTCTCCAACTATAGGAGTATGCAGGGCATCCATGTTTCGGCGACGAAGTTCTTCTCTCTGCTGCGAGGAGAGAGGCTCGGGGCGGTACTCCTCGTGAACGCGCGACGGATCGCCGTTCCCGTCACCTCCGTCTTCACGATCGAAGCCAGGAGGACCGCGTGGTCCATTGACCATCAGGACTTCCGCTGCCGAGTCATTGCTGCCGCACTCGGATGCAGTCTCTACGGAGCCAGTCGACAGATCGAACAGGCCGTAGAGAGACTCGTCGGGCTCGAGCGCCGCGACTTGAGGGGTGGCCGACTGGCGGGCCACCGCATGCTTCACCCACCGTTGAACCCTCGACCGGCCGGTGCGCTTGTTCCGGCGGGTCGCAGGGAGGGGGAAAGCCGTAGGAGTCGACTGGTACTGGGTCGACGGTTGCCGCAGGAGGACGCCGCGGACGCACGCGTGAAAGTGCGTCGCCCCGCGGGCGGGGAGCGCATCGACGTCGAGTGGTGCCTCCTGAAGCCAAGCGGAGTCGTCGGCGACAAACACGAGCGCGCCGAGACGGATCTCGCGGCCCTCAGCCAAACCTCCGCCTGGAACCATGATGATGGGGATCGGAAAAATTGCAACTTCTCCAATAAGTCGCTAAGACACCTGCCCCACGGTGGGCGCCAACTGTCGTGGATCTAAGACTGACAGTAGAATGGGGGTAGGTATGAGAGGCAAGATCCTAGCTATGGAGTAGTTGTACACACGAGTTTTATGAGTTCAGGCCCTTCTCGGAGGAAGTAACAGCCCTACGTCTCGGTGCCCTGAGGCGGTCGACTGGATTATGTGTGTGTGTGTGTGTGTTTACAAAAGTGCGAACCCCTGTCCAGAGGAGGGAGGTGGCTTATATAGAGTGCGCCAGGACCCCAGCTCCCCTCCGTTACACAGAGTTCAATGCTCATAAAGGAAAGGCGTTACAGGTAACGTCTACAGTAAATGTCATAAATGCTCATAATGCTATGGTTTAAGTCTTAACCATTGCAGAGTGGAGGGTTCCTCATCTTCTGGTGGTCGAGTGTCTTCAAGGTGGTCGAGTGAGCGCATCTCCACGGTCGAGTGGATGATGATTTCTCTTCGACTGCTTCTGATTCTTTGTAAAGATGTCCTTGGGGAGGGTATGCTGGACAGGTCCATGACCCTACCCTAGGTACATAGCTTCATCACCGACATGATAGATCTGAAGAAGGCGAGGACAAGAATCAAGGAACTGGAGGAAGAACTCAAGGCTACACGTGAAGATTATGAAGAGGATATCGAAGTACTAGTGGATAAGAATGCCGACCTAACAATGAAGATCAGAATATTTATGGGAGGCCCTACACCAGTGGAAGAAGAAGAAGAGCCCAAAGAGATTCGCCCGGAGGACTACATCATCATCGACGACACCGACTCAGATCCAGATGATAGCGATGATGACTATGTTGATGAAGCTGGAGCAGATATCACGGAGTCGGCAACCGAAGAATATTTCTAGTAGACCATCCCAATAGTAGTAGTAGTCCACCATGTAAATATAGTAGTCCGAGCACTATTGCGATAGTTAGATCGATTGTATGCCCTTGTTTGATTGAATGAAGTGAATTGTTTTCGTTTGCCTCATGTGCATATGGGTAGTGTTTTCTCTCTAGACCCCTCTCTATTCTTAAATCTCATCTTTTCTAAACCCCAGATGCCTCCGAGACATGACCCCGGATTTACTTTCCCACTGCAGCTCACTCAGTTGATCCAGCAGCAGAACACATTGATGCAGTTGCTAGTCCAGAATCAGAATCAAGGAACAATAACAACCCACCACCACCACCACCTGTTGACCACTTAGCCCGTTTTCTTATGCTGAATCCGCCGGTGTTTTCCAGTAGCACCGAGCCGATAGTAGCAGATGATTGGCTCCGCAAGACAGCAAGGGAGTTTACCACGGTAGGATGCACAGATGCGGAAAATGTGAAGTTTGCCGCACATCAGCTTGACGGACCCGTAGCATCATGGTGAGAGAATTTCACAACCACTTTCTCTATCGATACTATCACATGGGACCAGTTTCAGCAGGCTTTCCGTACTGCCCATGTTTCAGCAGGAGCTATGGCCATGAAGAAGCGAGAGTTTCGCAACTTGCGCCAAGGAGGACGGACAGTTGGCCAGTATGTGGAGGACTTTAGTAAGCTAGCACGTTATGCCCCAGATGACGTTGCTACGGATGCAACTAAGCAGGAGAAGTTTCTGGAAGGACTGAATGATGAGTTGAGCATGCAGTTGATGGTAGCAACCTTCAACAACTACCAGGAGTTGGTAGATCGTGCTCTTATGATTGAAGGGATGCAGCAGCAGATTGAGAATCGCAAGAGGAAGTATGGACAAGGGAAGTATAACTCAGGAGCTCAGCAGAAGCCACGTTTTACCCCTAGACCGGGAGGACATTTTCAGCATACCCATGGAGGAGGTAGCTCGCACAATCATAATGGCCCCAAGAATGGTAATGGGAATGGAGGAAGCAATGGCCAGAACCGTACCAACCCATCAACCCCAGCCAAGAGAGACCTGAGCCAAGTCACTTGCTTTAAGTGCCAGAAGACCGGACATTATGCCAATGAATGTCCTGAAGCCCAGAATGGAAATGGCAATGGAAGCTCTGGGAAGAAGCCGAACCCTTTCAACAGGGGACAGGTGAACCACGTTAACGTGGAGGAGGTTGAAGCCCACCCCGATGCAGTAATCGGTAAGTTTTTGGTTAAGTCATTTACTGCACTCGTTCTTTTCGATACTGCTGCATCGCATTCATACATCTCAAGGGGATTTGTGGATAAGTATGAATTGCCAACCCAATCCCTTAGGTCACCCATGTTAGTAACCTCACCTGGAGTAGAATATATGGTTAGTCTATGGTGTGATCGGTTACCATTAAGGATTGGTAACTACGTATTTCCCTCAGACCTAATAGTATTGGAATCTCAAGGATTGGATGTGATATTAGGCATGGATTGGGTATCGAAGTATGCAGGGAATATTGAATGCGCCAGTAAGTCAATTTTGCTTACAACGCCAGAAGGAAGAAGGATCAAGTATGTATCCCGGCATGTGCCAAAAAGGACTCAAGTAAATTCCCTAACAGGAGTTGTGCAGGAGGAAGTACCAGTAGTGAAGGATTTCCCTGATGTATTTCCAGAGGAGTTGCCAGGCATGCCACAGGATAGAGATATTGAGTTTTTGATTGAGCTTTTGCCAGGCACAGGGCCAATATCTAAGAGACCATACAGGATGTCCGCAAAGGATTTGGAGGAGGTTAAGAAGCAGATTAAGGAGTTACTGGATAAAGGATATATTTGCCCAAGTTCTTCACCTTGGGGGATCGCCGGTAGTTCTAGTGGAGAAGAAGGATCGTTAAGGATGGTTGTTGATTATCGAGGATTGAATGAAGTAACCATCAAGAACAAGTACCCACTACCGATGATCAATGATCTGTTTGATCGATTGCAAGGAGCTAAGGTATTTTCCAAGATCGATCTGCGATCAGGGTACCATCAGTTGAAGATTCGAGAATAGGATATACCTAAGACAACTTTTACCACCAGGTATGGGCTGTACGAGTATACCGTTATGTCATTTGGTCTGACTAACGCACCTGCATATTTTATGAACAGGATGAACAAAGTGTTTATGGAGTTTTTGGATAAGTTCGTCGTAGTGTTCATTGATGATATCCTGGTTTACTCAAAGAATGAAGAGGAGCATAAGGAGCATTTGCGTTTGGTGCTTGGTAAACTCAGAGAACATCAGTTATATACCAAGTTTAGCAAATGTGAATTTTGGTTGAAGGAAGTTGGATTTCTCGGACACGTTATATCCGGAGAAGGTATATCAGTAGATCCCACCAAGGTTGACACTGTGACAAATTGGGAAGCCCCAACAACAGTTGGAGAGATCGGGAGTTTTCTTGGACTTGCAAGATACTACTGGAGATTCATTGAAAATTTCTCGAAGATTGCGAAGCCTATGACAGAGTTGTTGAAGAAGGATACCAAGTTCAAATGGACTGAAGAGTGTGAGGCCAGTTTCCAGGAGTTGAAGGAACGTCTGGTTACATCACCAGTGTTGATTTTGCCAGATCAGACCAAGGATTATGAGGTGTATTGCGACGCTTCACGCCGAGGACTTGGAGCGGTACTTATGCAGGAAGGAAGAGTTGTTTCATATGCCTCACGACAGCTTAAGCCTCATGAGTTGAATTATGCTACACATGATTTGGAGTTAGCAGCCGTAGTGCATGCGTTAAAGACTTGGAGACATTTTCTCATTGGAAATTATTGTGAGGTGTACACGGATCACAAGAGTCTGAAGTACATTTTCACGCAGAAGGAGTTAAAACTCAGGCAGAGGAGATGGTTGGAGCTCATCAAGGATTATGATATGAGATTGCATTATCACCCCGGAAAGGCTAACGTAGTAGCCAATGCACCGAGTCGTAAAAGTCATGTCAACACCATAATGACGGGAGATTTACCAAGAGAGTTAGTCGAGGACCTTCGTGAGCTATGTTTGGAGATAGTTCCGAGAGGCTATGTAGCAGCACTGGAAATTCAGTCTACTTTGATGGATAAGATCAGAGAAGCCCAGAAGATCGACAAGGAGATTGCTTCTATTAAGGAGAAAATGAGCAAAGGAAAAACTAAAGGATTTCGTGAGGATGAGCACGATACCTTATGGTTTGAAGACCGTGTTTATGTGCCCGATGACTCGGAGATCAAGAAGTTGATTCTGCAAGAGGCCCATGATTCACCATACTCGATTCACCCAGGAAATACCAAGATGTATCTGGATTTAAAGGATATTTTCTGGTGGACCAGAATGAAGAAGGATATTGCGGAGTACGTAGCAGTTTGTGATGTATGTCAGAGAGTAAAGGCAGAGCATCAGAAGCCAGCCGGATTACTATAGCCATTGCCGATACCCGAATGGAAGTGGGATAAGTTAGGCATGGATTTTATTACAGGATTTCCTAGAACTCGTTCAGGCTATGACTCGATTTGGGTTGTAGTCGATCGTTTGACAAAGGTACGTAGCTCATTTCATTTTGAAGACTACCTATACTAGTGCCAAGTTGGCAAAGATATACATGACCAGGATCGTATGTCTGCATGGAGTTCCAAGGAGTATTGTATCAGATAGAGGAACCCAGTTTACCTCAAAGTTTTGGAATCAGTTGCACGAGACTTTAGTAACTAGGCTAGAGTTCAGTACAACTTTCCATCCGCAGACAGATGGACAAACCGAGAGAGTCAATCAGATTTTGGAGGATATGCTGAGAGCTTGTGCGCTAGATTATGGATCTAGTTGGGACGAGAATTTGCCGTATGCAGAGTTCTCTTACAACAACAGTTATCAATCCAGTTTGAAGATGGCCCCTTTCGAAGCCTTGTACGGAAGGAGGTGCAGGACCCCATTGTCGTGGGATGAAGTTGAAGACCGCCAGTTGTTTGGACCAGATCTGATTAAGGAGTCTGAATAGAAAGTAAAATTGATTCACGATAGGCTCAAGGTAGCCCAGTCCAGGGAGAAGAGCTACATAGATTTTAAACGTAAGGAGATAGTTTACGAAATAGGAGACAGAGTTTATCTTTGAGTATCTCCACTTCGAGGAGTTAAGCGCTTTGGAGTTTAGGGAAAGTTAGCGCCACGTTTTGTAGGACCATACAAGGTTTTGGAGCGTATGGGAGAAGTGGCCTACAAATTGGAATTGCCCGAAGGATTGTCTGGAGTTCACGATGTATTTCACATTTCACAGTTGAAGAAGTGCCATGCGGAGATGGCTGATATACCACTGAGAGATACAGTGCCGCTGGAAGCGATTCAGTTGGATAGTGATTTGACCTACGAGGAGAAACCAGTTAGGATTCTTGAGTGTGCCAGCCGAGTCACCCGCAGCAAGGTTATTAAGTTTTGCAAAGTTCAGTGGAGCCACCACACGGAGGATGATGCCACCTGGGAACGAGAGGAAGAATTGCTGAAGGACCACCCTCACCTATTTTCTAGCCAACCTGAATCTCGAGGGCGAGATTCATCTTAAGGGGGGGGGGGTAGGTTTGTAACATCCCAAATTTTCAATTTGGAATGTTATACAATAGATCACCTTTGCATAGCATATTTTATTGCATTTTTGTTGATCCTAGAAATTTCACGCAACTCAAGGACCCTCGGAGAGAGTTGGGGATTTCCTTATTTTCATATTTGAGTTTTCCTCAAATTTTGAGAATAGGATCATTTGATTTTATTTATTTTATCTTCAATTATTTCTATCATAAAAATATGAGAGAGGGAATAAAATGACTTTCCCAAAATAAAGAAATATTAAGGATTTAATAATAAAATCAAATAAGTTTTTATTTTGGATTTATTTGCTATTTTATTTGAATTTAGGAAAAATGCGCGTTTTTCAAAATTGCATTTAGGCCCCAAATAAATATTCATCATGTGCGGTTTGATTTTAGAAGCCGGGGAAAATTTATTTTGGGATTTTTGGAGTCCGTTTAGTATTGCTTTTGTTTTTTTGTGAGCGTAATTGTTAAAAAAAAAAACGAACCGACCTTGGGCCGTGTCCGGCCAGGACTCCGCCTGGCCGGGGCTTTATATAGCGAGCCACCCGGGTCGCCCCAGCCCAAGCCGCGCCGCCCGCCCAAACCCTAGCCGCGCCACGCCCCGTAGCCGCCGCCGCCGCCGTCGCTCCCCGCCGCCGCCGGAGCTCGCCGCCGACGAGGTCGAACTTCCCGCCGGTTTTTTTTAGAAAACCGTTGGTTTTCACAGGTTTATTTTCGGTTTTTTAGATTCGTTTTTTTAGATAGATCGGTTTTTTTCTCGGTTTAGTTAATTAGCGAGCGTTCGCTCGTTCGTTCGTTTTAACGAACGCGTTCTTCGTTTAGATCCAGTTAACGAACGTTCGTTCGTTAATCTGTTTATCGTTTTTCTTTTTCTTGGATTAAATCCGCGATTTTTTCTGATCGCGATTTCTGATCCGATTTTCGTTTTAGTATAAATTTTCGCTCGTTTATCGAAATCAGGCGATTCAAGCGCCTGGAGTTTCGTCTCGAAACCCTCTTTCTGTTTAACCAACTCAAACAAGTTTTTGTTTCTGTAAAATTTGACCTAGATCCAGAATAGAAAACGAAGCTTGCTTCTTTTGTCGTTTGTCTTTCGTTGCTTCGTTCGATTTGATTCTTTTTGTCAACCAGAGTTCTTAAGTTGAACTTTCTGGTTAGATCTCTTATTTGAGTTTTACCTGTGCATTAGTTGAGTACTTATTGTATGCTTGTTTGTTTGCTATGGAGTACCCGGAGTGCGCCGCTTGCTACTTCGAATGGCTAGGTTTCGCGGATCATCAGCAAGGCAAGTAACACTTTGATCATACTCCCTATTACCCAGTTTTTATTGCATTAGATCAACCCTCACACATTGCATGATTAGGATCTAAATAAATTGTGGGTTTGGGAAGTAGATGAGGTAGCAGCTATTACCTGTCTTATTATCAAACCTTTGGGAGTTACTTCTATGTTTGCTTATTATGCCATGCTATCCTAGTAGACGTGGATTGGGTGAGTGTATCCATGACAGATGTGAGATTGTTAAATTAATGGTTTATCTATGGTGGTAACTTAAACACACATCTGGGTGGATTGAGGCACCTGGGTATTCCAACGATTGCCTGTTTTTCTTTTGGACCGCCACCCAGGCTCAAAGGGATCATGAGATTATTCATACTAGAAACTTTCGTGTGCAGCCACAAGCTACTATGGGCTCTAGCATAGTTGACTAAGTCGTGCAAACTCTTATAGTGGTAGAGTAGCAGATGTAGGGGATGTAGGTTGGTACGGTCTACCTGTTCGTAAGGTGCAAGCGCTTCTGAAAGACTGTGTCTCGGTCATCCATTTCTCGAACATCATGTAGTGTGAGAAGTCCAACGGAGGAGATCGAGTCTTGTGGGGAAAAGTGCGCAAACCTCTGCAAAGTGTATAAACTAATCATGGTTAGCTGTGTCCCCGGTTATGGACATATTGAGTATCTAGTACTTGGATTATCATGTGAATCTCATCATGTTACTCTAATTAATTTTGTTGGGTTTTAATGATGTTACTTAATTGGGATTGAGAATGCTGTCAACCATTCTCAATGTTCAACAACCACCATGATAGTTAATTAAAATGTATTCCTTTGCAGTAGGGAAAAATTGGCTTTACGCAAAACTGTAACCATAGAGCTTTCCACCAGCCAAATATGCATGTAGTATAGCCTTATTCCTTCATTGCTCTCTATGTGTTACATTGCCAGCATATTCCATGTGCTGACCCGTTTCGGGCTGCAACGTTCATGTTGCAGACTTTTCAGACGATGAGTAAGGTGCTTTTAGGTCATGGTTCTACACTCAGTGATGCCGTTGGAGTTGATGGACTCACTTATCTTCCAAGCCTTCCGCTGTTATCGTTATTAGATGGCCTTAAGCCATATTTATTGTAATAAGTTCTCTTTTGAGACATTCGATGTAATAAATGTGTGATTGCCACTCTGTTATAAATCCTTCAAGTACTGTGTGGTGTCAGCATTACTGATTAGTTGATGATCTCAATTGCCACACACAACCATCCCAGGTGCTTGCTTTAACTTCACGCTGTCAAATGTGGTTGCATGTTGCATATGGTGTCTAGCTTGTATTGCTTCCAATTTGGTTAAATTGCATCTGCTTACTTTACACATTATACCTTTGATAATGACATGCCTTCCTGTTTTTGATACATACTACATATGTCTATTAACCATGTTCGTACATCAAACTAATGCTCCTTTGTATCCCTCATCAATCACTAATGATGAAACAGTCACCCCAGTGGGTTACTGCGAGATGCGCTACTCGTTTAAAGAGTGCAGTGTCATCCTCCCCACATGATTCTCAAGAAACATCAAGGCTAAATGAAGATAGTCAACGTAGCTCTCTAGTTGATGAACGCAATTCCCCCACACCACCATCGCAGGTGCTTGATCTTACTTGGCAGTGTGATATGTGGTTGCATGTTGCATATGGTGTCTACCTTGTAATGATTCTAATTAGGGTAAATTGCATCTGCTTAGTTAACACATTGTACCTATGAATGTGACATGCCCTCCTGTTTTTGGTACATACTACGTCTTTCTATTAACCATGTTCTTACATCAAACTACTTTTCTTGTGTATCCCTCATACCAATCACTTCTGGAGAGACACCTTCAAGTTGAGAGTGTAATATTGGTTGCATCTTGCATATCATTTCAAACATCGGTTGCCTCTAATTTGTTGAAGTTCCCACTTATAATGAGACACGTCTAACTTGGTAGAGTGATTTTGGTTCGATCTATCATATGGTGTCTAGATTGCGTTGCTTCCAATTTGTTGAAATGCCTTCTGCTTAGCGTTTTTCGTACGTATTCCATCCTCCTATAATGTGGTTGCCATACATAAAAGTTGTGTTCGTCAGTATCATGCATCAACGAATTTGGAAGTGCAAATTTTATTCCTTTTTCTTGTGTGTTTACTTGACAAGGCAAAATCTAAAAGGACGAAGGCACAGAATGATGGTGGTCCTTTGGAGCAACCGAAACATATTATCTCTGCAGATTCTCCTACTACTCCTAATGCAGTGCAAGTTCCAAATCTCATCTCCCCTACTCCACAACCCCAGGTGCTTGCTCTAACATGGCAGTGTGATATCTGGTTGCATGTTGCATATGGTGCCTAGCTTGTATTGCTCCTAATTTCTTAAATTGCATCTCCTTAGCTTACACATTATAAATGTGCATATGACACGCCTTCCTGTTTTTGGTACGTACTACATCTGCCTATCACACCATGTTCTTACATCAAACTACTGTTCTTGTGTATCCTGCATCTATCGCTTAGGATGAGACAGTCATGCCCGTGGGTTAGTATGAGACACGCTACTCTTATAAAGAGTGCAGTTTCATCCTCTCCACATGATTCTCAAGAAACAGCAAGCCTAAATGAAGATATTGAATGTAGCTATGTACTTGAAGACCACACTTCGCCTACACCACCATCGCAGGTGCTTGCTCTAACTTCGCAGTGTGATATGTGGTTGCATGTTGCGTACGGTGTCTAGCTTGTAATGCTTCTAATTAGGGTAAATTGCATCTTCTTAGTTTACACATTATACCTGTGAATATGACATGCCTTCCTATTGTTGGTACACACTACATCTATGTGTTAACCATGTTCTTACATGAAACTACCTCTCTTCTGTATCATGCATCAATCACTTACGATGAGACACCTTTATTCGTTGCATATTATTTCTAGCATGTTGCTATGTATTGCTTCTAGTTTGGTCAAATACATTTGTTAGGCCACCCTTTTAATTTGGCAGAGTGATATTGGTTTCATCTTTCATATGGTTTCTAGCTTGCATTGCTTCTAACTAGTTCAAACACCTTGTGCTTAGTTTACACTTTATACATCATACATGTCAATATGTCATGCCGTCTTGTTTTTCATACATATTCCATCCTCCTATCATGCGGTTGCCTTACATGAAAGTAGTGTTCGTCAGTATCATGCATTAATGAGTTATGAAGAGCAAATTTTATTCCTTTTTCTTGTGGGTTTGACTTGACAAGGAAAAATCAAAAAAGAGGAAGGAAAAGAGTAAGGAAGGCGATGATGGTGGTCCTCCGCAACAACGTAAATGGGACATCTATACGGATTCTCCTTGTACTGCTAGTGCATTACATGTTCCAAGTCTCCGCTCCCCTACTCCACCATCCGAGGTGCTTGCTCTAACTTGGCAGTGTGATATCTGGTTGCATGTTGCATATGGTGTGTAGAATGTATTACTCCTAATTAGTGTAAACTGCATCTGCTTAGCTTACACATGATACGTGTGAATATGACACGCTTTCCTATTTTTGGTACATACTATATCTGTCTATCACACTATGTTCTTACACGAAACTACTCTTCTTGTGTATCCTGCATTAGTCACATATGATGGGACACCTTTAAGTTGGCAGTGTGATATTGGTTTGTGTCTTGAATATGATTTCTAGAATTTAGTGCTTCTAGTTTGATGAACGCCACCTATGATGAGACTGTTTTAACTTGGCAGAGTGATATTGATTGCACCTTTCATATGGTGTCTAGCTTGCAGTACTTCTAATTTTTTGAAGTGCCTTCTGCTTAGTTACCACATCATAGGTGTGAATATGTCAAGCCGTCCAGTTTTTCATACATATTCCATCCTCGTATCATGACTTTGCCTTTCATCAGAGTAGTGTTCGTCAGTATCATGCATGAATGAGTTCTAAAGAGCGAATTTTATTCCTTTTTCTTGTCGATTTGACCTCACAATGCAAAATCAATAAAGTGGAAGGAAATTGGTAAGGCATTGGATGATGGTGGTTCTTCCGAGCAATTGAAACGGAGGGTCTCTACAGATTCTACTTTGTCATCCTCCCAACAAGATTCGCAAGACAACGCAAGGCTAGATAGTCAACGTAGCTGTGTAGATGATGAGCGCATCTCCCCTAATCCATCATCACAGGTTCTTTCTCTAACTTGGCACTATTATATGTGGTTGCATGTTGCATATGATGTATAGCTTGTATTGCTTCTAACTTTGTTGAACTGCATCTGCTTACTTTACACATAATGCCTGTGAATATGACACATGTTCCTGTTTCTAGAACATACGTGTAGATGATGAGCACATCTCCCCTACTCCACCATCACAGGTGCTTGCTCTAACTTGGAACTGTTATAAGTGGTTGTGTGTTCCGTATGATGTCTAGTTTGTATTGCTTCTAATTTTGTTGAATTGCATCTGCACAGCTTACAACTTATACCTGCAATGACCACTTACCCATAAGACACATTTAACTTGGGAGTGTGATGTAGGTTGCATCTTGCATTGTCTTGTAGCTTGTACTGCTTCTAATTTCTTGAAATGGCACTTACAACAAGACACTTTTTACCTGATAGAGTGATATTGGTTGCATGTTCATATGGTGCCTAGCTTTGATTTCTTCTAATTTTGGTGAAATGCCTTCTTCTTACTGTTTTTCATACATATTCCATCCTCCTATCATACGTCTGAATATGCAATGCTGTCTTTTTTGTATATATTCTATCCTCCTATCCTGCGCTTGCATTACATCAAAGTAGTGTTTGTCTGTACCATGCATCAACCAGTTATGCAGAGTTAATTTTATTCATCTTCTTTTGGTTTTTACTTCATAGGGCAATATCAGAAAATAGGAAGGAAAAGAGTAAGTTAGGGGATGTTGGTGGTCCTCCGGACCGACGCAAACAGAGACTCTCTAGATTTGCCACTGCCACTGCTAATGAAGTTGAAGCCCCAAGTCTACATGATGAGTTCAGCTCCCGTACTCCACCATCGCAGGTGCTTGCTCTAAGTTGATAGTGTGATAATTGGTTTCATGTTGCATATGTTGTCTAGCCTGTATTTCTTCTATTTTGATTAAATTGCACCTGCTGAGTTTATACTTTATACATGTGCATAAGACATGCCTTTCTGTGTCTAGAATACACTGCATCTATCAATCATACCATGTTCTTACATCAAAGTACTACTGTTGTGTATCCAGCATCAGTTACTCATGATTGGACGCATTTAACATGGCAGTTTGATAGTGGTTGCATCTTGCATTGATTTCTATGTTGTATTGCTTATATTTTTTCGAAATGCCACTTATGACAAGACACTTTTAACTTGGCAGAGTGATATTGGTTGCATCTTTCATATGGTATCTAGCTTGCATTGCTTCTATTTTCTGGAAAAATCCATCTGCTTAGTTTACACATCTAGCTATGAATATGTCACGCTGTCCTGTTTTTCTTACATATTCCATCCTCATACGGTTGTCTTACATCAAAGTATTGCTTGTTTGTATCATGCATCAATGAGTTCTGAAGAGCGATTTTATTATTTTTTGTTGTGGGTACGGCTTGACATGGCAAAGTCAAAAAAGAGCTAGGAAAAGAATATAGTAGGGAATGGTGTCACTCGTCGGGTGAAACGGAAAAGGATCTGCCCTCGAGATTCTGCTGGTACTTATAGTGCAGTAGAAGGTCCAAGTCCACTGGCTAAATTTATAAACACAGTATCACCTGCTCCACCAGTTGTAGCATCCGCTTCAACTGTACCAGCATCTCAACGAGTTACTCATTCGTTTGCTCCGGAACTGGCCAGTTCCCAAGCTGCCTTCACACCTAACACTACTTCCGAAGCATTGCTGACACAACAGGACTTAGCAAGATTAGATGAACCTCATGAGCATCAACACTAAGACGGTACCTGACCAAGTTAAGTTGCAGTTGCATGCTCCTTTATATGTACTCTCACAGTTTGATGTGCACTAACACTTTCCATATTCCTTGTTGAACTAGCACCATGGCACAAGCGGAAACAGACATCAGGGATAATGCTTGACAGAGTAACAAAATCTAAAGGAGGAAGAATGGAGATCCATTTTGAGACAGGTTTAAAAAGGCCACGTGATGCTACAGAGTCATCCAAGTTAGTATCAAAGGCAGCCATTGCCGTTAGGTGTCATGCACGTATTCTCCCAACGTGGATCCAGTACAGGAATGAGAAAGACAATACCCAGTTTAACACCTTCCTTGACCATTTATTCATAAGTATTGTTATTCATCGCAATTGGTAATATTGTCTTGATCTATGCCATACTTTCTAGCTTCCTCCTAATAAGACTCACATTCTTTCTTCAACAGATGAGGTTCAAGTTGGATCCGAAAGATGATGCAACTAAACAAGCATGCACTCATGTTTTTCAGTCTGCTCTGCGACAGTATCGGTACCACTTTAGACAATCTCACTTTGAAGGCAAGGCTAACAATGAAATCGCCCAAACATCTCCAGTGGAATATATTGCAGATGAAGACTGGACAACCCTTGTTAAACACTGGTCTGATCCAAAGTATCAGGTAGGGTATATGTATTTGATCATACTACATATTGAACTTGTATTTATGTATGTGCCTTACAAGTGTATCTTCTTCTAGGCTAACTCTTTGAAGAACAAGACCAACCGTTCTAAAGTGAAATTCCAACAAACAACAGGATCTCGTAGCTATATTGCACACTGCGAGGCTCTTGTAAATAGCTGCTAGTTCCTTATTTTTTATGTGCCATATTATCACATCTATATTAACTTGTTCCAAATACAGAGGAAAACTCATGCGGACCAAAAAGAACCTGAACGGAATGCAGTGCAAATCTTCAAGGATTGCCACACCACCAAGATGAAGGGCATGGACACACCAGTTCAAGCCGCTGTTGCAAGTCCTTACTCCTCCTGCCTTTGAACTGACTGGTACTGTGATGTGTTCACTTAACTGCTTGGTTTGCATCCAATCTCAGTTACTCTGTTCACTTTTATACATAGTTGTCTTAACGCATCATTTCACGTTACATGGTTTAAAAGAGATAAAGGATTCTTTTGGTCTTGATCTGTAATCTTGTTGTGATGTTCATGTGCGCACATAATGATACAATAGCCTGTTTGTTTTATATTTGTTTGCCCATGATATGAATGATGTCATACTATGTTCATCCTACTTCAAACCATGTCTCTTTATCCTTGGATGTCAACGAATGTGAGGAAATAGACAATACAGTAGGCATGCTACATGGACATATGTTCTGAAAGTGATTTTATTATGTAGTCGGCACTACAATACATGCTAATGTATTACAGTAGTTCACCAACATAAGTTATGTATAAACGTGAAACGTACTTTGTTTGTTTTTGTCTCATTAGTAACTTATCCGGTACACCAATATACAAGTTCAAACTTTCAGCGAGCTATGGAACAAATGATTGAACAACCACAACCACCTAAAGGTGATGAGGCTACCACAGGAACAATGTTACCTCTTGCTGCAGTGCGCCAATATCTCTCCACTAACAGTGCAAAAAGCACCTTCCTGCATAATTCTGGGTTGGTTGTCAAGGTAACCTCGTCCAAATTGCCTACTGAAAAAAATCTTCCGGCTAGACAGAGTGATATATCTGTGCTCTAGACACAAGTCCAATCCCTAATGCAAGTTGTTTCAGAAACAAGAATAGTGGTTGACAAATGTCGTGAAGATATGAATGGTTTTGAAACTAGACTATCAGACATTTGCTTCGTTGTTCAAGAGAAATGGCAGAAAAAGGGGAAGATCGTGCTACTCCATTAGATTCTACAACCTGAAACATTAGCACTCAGGTCAAATGATATGTGCTTCTATACATCTGATGGTGCTTTTATCTGCAAGGACTGTAAACTTTATGCCAACAGGCCTTTTGTTGTATGGTTGGAATTTATTTTGTTGTTATACAGCATTTATGATGCTGCCAAAGGCTGCAGTAATTATGACACTATTTTTGTATAGTGTAGGTTTATCTTAGTAATGTATTCGACAAAAAGCTTCGTAGGAGCTCAACATGCCAACATTCGTCGGGCCCATTCCAATTGGGCTAAAAACGATTATGGGCCGAAATTTCCATGTAGCCCACTAAAAAATATCTGGGCCTAAATTAGCATAAGCTTTCATATTTTTCTGGTAGGCCTATGCCCATAGTGGGCCTTTAATAGGCCTAAACATAATTTGGGCCCTCAGTAATAATAGGTCGTTTACAGGTGTAAATATCTCGAGCCCAAAAAAACATGGGCCTTTAATAGGCCGAAAGTGAGATTGGGCCCTCATTGTGCCAAATAACCCACTGGTCTTAGCAGGCCAAAATGGTGGCCCATTTACAATGCAGATCGTCCACAGCCGAAATTCAGACGGGCCGTAAATGCGCCGACCTACTACACGGGCCTTTAACAGGCCAGTAGTTCGGTCGGGCTTGATCAGTGCCATTTTTATATGGGCCGTTAGTAGGCCCGATGTGACGTCGGGCCACATATGGCCCATGGATTTCGTCCGACGTTAATAGGCCAAAAGTCACAACAGGCTGAAAGTGGCCCAAATCTGTAGTGGGCCTCTAACAGGCCGAATGTCAGACATGGCCGAATATGACCCATATCCTTCACGGTCGTTTATGGGCCGAAAGTTTTAATGGCCTATAAATGGGCCCAAATGAAGCAAGACCTTTAACAGGCCGGAAACACATCGGGCCGTAATTTGCCCCAAATACTTGGCGGACTGTTAACGGGCTAGAAGTGACCATGGGCGCGATGATGAAAAGTTCAGGACGGGCCGATTTGACCTAGCCATACGGGCCTTAACTGAGAATGTTGGGCCTTTAGATGGGCCGGCCCATTATGGTCTACAAACTCTTGTGGGCGTTTAGCTGGGCCGGCCCATTATGGTCCGCTAATTAAATCTTGTGGGCCTTTAGTTGGGCCATCCCATTTAATCTTTATGGGCCACTTTTGGGCCGGTCCACATGTCAACATATCATAGGCGCATCTCGCCCATTGGATGAGTGACACCTGTGACAACGCGAAGCTGACACGTTGTTCCTTCAGCCAATGAGAATTTTACACGTAGAAAATCGACATTGGTCATCGCTGTTAGCGGGTTATCGGATCCAAAACCGGACCCGATAGCTTAATGGCGACCCGTTACGGTGGATGCCACGTGTCGGTCACCCTTGATGAAAGCACTTCTATGACGCACGATTTATCGTCATGGAAGTGGACACTTCCGTGATGATAATTTTGGTAATGTCATGGAATACTTCTACAACAACACAGGTATGACTATCTTGATTCTGTCATAAAATCGTCATGGATGTACATGCATGACAGAAAACGTGACCTACTGTGACAAAAATGTATCATCACGGAAGTGTAATTTTTTAGTGGGGTATCGTTATTTTCTGACCTTCACAAATGATTTGAGCGGATATAGGTATATCTACTTAATGAAACACAAGTCTGAAACATTTGAAATGTTCAAAGAATTTCAGAATGAAGTAGAGAATCATCATAACAAGAAAATAAAGTTTCTATGATCTGATCGCGGAGGCAAATATTTGAGTTACAAGTTTGGCCTTCATTTAAAACAATGTGGAATAGTTTCACAACTCACGCCACCTGGAACACCACAGTGTAATGGTGTGTCTGAATGTCGTAACCGTACTTTATTAGATATAGTGCGATCTATGATGTCTCTTACCGATTTACCACTATCATTTTGGGGTTATGCATTAGAGACAGATGCATTTACTTTAAATAGGGCACCATCAAATCCGTTGAGACGACACCGTATGAACTATGGTTTGGCAAGAAACCTGAGCTGTCGTTTCTTAAAGTTTGGGGTTGCGATGCTTATGTGAAAAAGCTTCAGCATGATAAGCTCGAACCCAAATCGGAGAAGTGTGTATTCATAGGATACCCAAAAGAAACTGTTGGGTACACCTTCTATCGCAGCTCCGAAGGCAAGATCTTTGTTACTAAGAATGGATCATTTCTAGAGAAGGAGTTTCTCTCCAAAGAAGTGAGTGGGAGGAAAGTAGAACTTGATGAGGTAATTGTACCTTCTCTTGAATTGGAAAGTAGCTCATCATAGAAATCAGTTCCAGTGATGTCTACACCAACTAGAGAGGAAGCTAATGATAATAATAATGAAACTTCAGATCAAGTTACTACTGAACCTCGTACACTGGTACGCGTCGGTGCTATATAGACGGGTTTTAACCCCTTTCCGTGATGGCATTTGGAACCGTCGCCTAGTGAGTGATGGCGATAGGGGGTCTTTCCCACACGACCCAGAAACCATCGGGGATAGGGAGCCTTGATGCATATAGTTGTCCCTATATAACCGTTTTTGATATCTCAAATATCCCAAACGCTTCATCCTTGCTACTCGTTTGTGCTCGAGAGTTTTATAGTCGGAGTTTTGTGGTTTTGTCTGAAACCGGGCAGATTCCAGGAACGGGAGTTTTCCAGGAAGATTCCAGGCACGGGAATTTTACGATGCCTGCCACATCACAAATAGTTCATGATTCTAAACCGTGTATGATAGGTAGACAATCACACACATTTAGTTTTCCCGCACCATATGTGATAGTGTCGGACATCACACATGCTTTGCAAATGGCAACCGTGTGCATCGTTACACATGTTTACTCTCCATGAACCGTGTTGGATTATGATATATATTGCACACGCTATGCTTTATTAATCATGTGCCCCGTAATGACCTGCACACCGTAATTTCACACTAATTTAATTGCTGCTATTTAAAATTGTAGCTAATTTAAACTTGAAAGTAGGCTGTAGTTTTATTCATATCCATCAGGTTCAAACAACTAATGCATTATTCGATTCACAGGTACATATGTTTAAGAATTACATAATCACCAAATAAAGGATGATGAACCAGCGTTCTATACTTGTACTATTACAAATGGTAAAGAAAGAGGTGACACACATTCCGGTTGCTGAACAAGGTGAAGTGGAATGGCCCTATTGTGCTTTCCTGGATGCAGAAGGCACGAACCCCTTGTGATGGCTGGCCACCAATCATGTAGTTTGAGAGGTAATCTTGAGTAAACTGCTTCTGGATCCACTACAAAATAAAAAAGATTCAGACATTGTCATCTAACACAACTCATTACGGGCAGTAAAAAGAAGGCTGCAGGGTTCTTACTTACCATCCTGCAGTTCACTGTTGTCTTGCATAAAGTGTAAACAAATAGTTTGATTGACGTCTTTTGACCCATTTTAATAACAATCTTTATCAATTTCCTCACTTGATGCTGGTTCATGAATATCTCATTGCCCCATACACAGAAAGGGTCAAAGTGTGGATCGTCGGCAATGATATATGTTCCTAAAAGCACCAAGTTAATATTAGAAGCTAGACAACAATTGAAAAATGATGTAGTACAACACTCCATCCATCCCATTATATAAGATTTTATTACATGTATATCTAGACATCATCAGAACATTAAGGTAAGACTCTTCCTTGTTGCTATGTAGCCTGGGATTGCATATTTAGTCATTCAGTCCAATGCATGTTGCTATGTAGCCTCAGATATATTAAATATGGCCCTAGTTAACCTACTGATAAATGGGTTACAAATATATTCAATGAAATGTCCTATTCGACGATTAATCCCTTATCAGCCCCAGGCTATATGGTACCAGCTACCGATATCCTGAACAGTGACTACATATAAGCAATGCGATGAAACTAACCTCGATGGAAAACAACACTATTCTCAATATTGTCCTGTATGAGTACATATAAAGGCATGTTAAGCACAACAGTCTAAACATCAACCAAATATATCCCTGGTAGACAACATAATCTACAAATGATAGCTTCAGTGTGCAGGCTTAAGCACGCTAGTTAAGCAAAACAAGAAGTGAAAAGGTGTGTTAACTTCATCAGGCATAACATTTAAAAACAAGCAAATAGTCATTCAAACTGGTATTGTGCATGTCTAAAGTACACTAGTTATTGTTAAAAAAATGAAAAGGCATGTTAACCGCAATATCCTTAACAGCAACCAAATATCGTAATTCATAGTGGTATTGTTGAAACTGTTATTGATGAAATTAAACTACACGGCAAATAGTTGCACATATAGAACATCACATTATGAAGAACTGAA
Organism: Triticum urartu; assembly: GCF_003073215.2. Taxonomy (NCBI): domain Eukaryota; kingdom Viridiplantae; phylum Streptophyta; class Magnoliopsida; order Poales; family Poaceae; genus Triticum; species Triticum urartu. The sequence continues at coordinate 437,233,728 of NC_053024.1, read as the reverse complement.
ATAAACAAGTCATAAGGCCATCTCTAGCCGATCCTTTAAAAGTTAAAGGACTAAACCCCTTAGTGGATATATATATACCATAATATTATTTTGGCCTTTTCTAGTTGATCCCCTAAACTTAAGGTTGTAAACTTCAATTTGATCAAGTTCAAAGCAGGTTCAACCGAAAGTAGCATGCATTCAAACATAAACATAGATAGTTTTGCATAACCGAACATAAAACATAAATTTAAACTAAGCTAAACTACTTTCGTCGAAGTAGAGGTCGAGCCAATCCTTCCTTGTCATGTACGGTGTGCCGCGAGCCGGGGTCCGGGCCGGTGCCGTCGTCGGGGTTCTTGGGGAAGGCACTCCTCCACTCGTCGATGTCGATCTCCTCGTCCTCGGGGCCCACCTTGATGCCCTCCGCGCCGCCATCGCCACCACCTTTGACCGTCATCAGAGGAGAGCGCGATAACCTCGCCGCCCTCCGCACCGCTGTCCTCACTGCCTTCGACCTCGTCATTGGAGGAGAGCGCGATAACCTCGCCACGCTGTGCCGGCAAAGATCGCCCGCTCCGCCTCCACGAGCTCCGGGTGCTGCGCGGGGAGCTCTTGCATGTAGGCCTCGTCGGCGGCCTCGGCCTCGAGGCGCTCCACGCCTCGCGGTCCTCCCGCGCCATAGCCGAGCTCACCACCCCTGGCTCCGGGGAACGAGGTGGACCAGAACGTGTGCCGAAGGGGAAATTGAGCCTAGCCGCCGCGCCGTGGTAGCGGACCTGCCAGCGGTCGTACTCCATGGCGCGAGCTCGGCCGTGTGGAAGCTACCGAGCCACGGCGGGGTGGGTCTCCCGATCTGTAATCTCGGCGACCCACGTCCCCCATCGCTGCTGTCGGACCAAAAGGTAGGACCTCATCGGCTGCTGGGTCCGAGGGAGGACGGGGAAGTCCTCAAACCAGCATAGGGGCGCGACAGCGGGCGGATCGGGGGACCGGCGACAGCGGATCGAGCCGCGGAGGACGACGGGGACACCTCGGCGGCCACCTCGCCGGCGTCGGGCGAAAAGGCCGTGATAAACCTCTTTTTGGCCATTGGCTCCTCGAACTCCACAGCACACAGGCAGATGTTGAGGACGGAGGTGCCGGCGATGGCGGCGACCTACCAATGGTTTCGAGGGTGGTGTGTGTCTGTGTGAGTGGAGGTTTTGGGGAGTGTGTGGTGTGTGTGGAGGGGGGGCAAGGTGGTGTTTGAGGAAATACTGCGGCAACTTAAAATTTTACTAGGCGGGAGTAACAAGACGGGGCTACTGAAAATTTGGATCAAGGGCGAGCAGATATTTTTGAGATTGCAAGGGATGCAGAGGCGGGAGTAAAATGACAGGGCTACTGAAAATTTGAATCAAGGGACTGAAGTAGAATGGGGTAACAGACATCGCACAAGGTCCGTACATACTGATCGTGTTCTATCAAACATTAAAACCTTCCAGGCGGTAGATATTTTCGAGATTACGAGGCAGTAATATTTTCGAGATTGCGAGGGATGCAGAGGCTGGAGTATTTGGGGGGCGAGCTAGTGTGCTTGACATGCCGGCTGTGGACTGTAGCCGACGCACCTTCTCGCATAAGCCATAGGCATACTATACACCGACGGTGCTCCAGGATATTTTGTACTACATATCACATGGTTAATGATAATAAACTGTGTGGGGTCTACTTGATTTTTCATCTTGATTTGAATTACATAATGGGGTCATAGTGGCAATGGATGGTGTTTGAATTGCTAGACCTTTTATCTGCAATGAACATGCAACTATATGTGTGTCGTAAGAGAACTGGAATTATTCAGGGTTCATTTGGACATTTTATACATTAAACTAGTTTTCTAGCCATTTTAGGTGCACAATTCAAAATTGGACTACATTCACATGCTCCGATGCATATAAATTGGTTGAAAAATCAAATTTGTGTCCTTGGGTGCATGCTTAGGTCCCATGCAAGAAACGGGAATGAATTTCAAACACCAGGGCACTATTGATTACCGGCAAAACATTGAGATACCTGGTTTTTAAATTCTATTAAATCCAAAACTTGTCTGAAATTTATGAAACTTGGCATGGTATCACGGAGTGGCACCCGACATGTCGTGGTAAATTTTTTGTCCCATTTGGGCAGGTTTGGGTATAAGCTTCTCACAAACCAGAGCTTCTTACAACAAGCCTGATGGTTTCGGTAGGGAACGTGCCACCTTTGGGGACAAAGCGATATTCATTGCCTCTTATTGCTTTCCAAATTTTTCTAGTGTCAACATAGAACAACAGGAGTGTTGTGTTAAGTTTTGGAATTTTTCGGGGTTTGTTTGGACATTTTTATACATTAATTGGGTTTTCTAGGCATTTTATGTGCATAATTCAAATTTGAAATAAATGCACATGCTCCACTTCATATAAATTGGTTGAAAAATCAAATTTGTGTCCTTGGGTGCATGCTTAGGTCCCATGCAAGAAATGGGAATGAATTTCAAACACCAGGTCACTGTTGATTGCCGGCAAAAAGTTGACATACCTGGTTTTTAAATTCTAGTAAATCTAAAACTCGTCTGAAATTCATGAAACTTGGCATGCTATCATGGAGCGGCACCTGACATGTCGTGGTAAAATTCTTGTCCCATTTGTGGTAGTTTGGGTATAAGCTTCTCACAAACCAGAGCTTCTCACAACAAGCCTAATGGTTTCGGTAGGGAACGTGACACCTTTGGGGACGAAACGATATCCGTTGCCTCTTATTGCTTTTGAAAATTTTCTAGTGTCAACTTAGAACAACAGGAGTCTTGTGTTAAGTTTTGGAATTTTTCGGGGTTCGTTTGGACATTTTTATACATTAATTGGGTTTTCTAGGCATTTTATGTGCACAATTCAAATTTGAACTACATGCACATGCTCCAGTGCATATAAATTGGTTGAAAAATCAAATATGTGTCCTTGGGTGCATGCTTAGGTCCCATGCAAGAAATGAGAATGAATTTCAAACACCAGAGCACTGTTGATTGCCGACAAAATGTTGAGATACCTGGTTTTTAAATTCTAGTAAATCCAAAAATCATCTGAAATTCATGAAACTTGGCATGCTATCATGGAATGGCACCCGACATGCTGCGGTATTTTTCGTGTCCATTTTGAGAGAAGGCGCACTCGAATAACAGCCAACAAAGGCATTTTGAAAAATAGCTGCCACTTTAATATCTCAAACATTTGTATAATATAAAACTGTGTGCATTCTTTTACCCATTCACGTGACCTCATGTGTCTTGGTTTTAATGGCTCTAGGAGGTGCCGTGCGGACAGCTGCTTGACTGAATGGGAGGCGTGCGAGCACAGTCCGGTGCGCAGGCTCACCGGGAAGCGTGCAAGCTATTTAACACAGGATCTATGCATCTCTTCAATGCAAACGGTTCAAATTACGGTATGCATATTAAAGTGAGACTTCGGTTCTAAGCCAAGAGACACTGCGATTTGTCAAAATATGCAGCTAAAAATCACTAGCACTATCTAATTTTTGCAACTAAAATTCAGTAATTAAGCTTATATTTTATTCATAGATTAAGAAGTCGTTCTCACCGGGAAGCGAGACAGCCTTGGACCGCCGCCCGCCTCGCTCCCACTAGTCTGTATTAATGGCGGGGCTGAGCGATCGCACCCCCATCCTCACCACACACACAATCCTCTCTCCGCCCGCATCCTCGACACTACTCTGAGTCCTCAAAGCCGTCAGTGTATGAGGATGTCGCCGAAGCACCCCATCGGAAGGAGTGGTGACGTCGGGGCTGCTGAAGCACCAAAGCACATCATGAATATGGACACAGAGGTTTCCTTTACCGCCGACAAGGTGGAGAACGAGGCTGCCAACAAGCGGAGGTTGGTCGAGAAAGAACCGCAAGCGACTCCAGCAGGCCTAGACTTCATCAACAACCTCCCCGATGATATGTTGAGAGTCATCATATCCCTCCTCCCAATCAAATATCGGGCGAGGACAGCTACCCTTTCCCGGCGGTGGCGCCCCCTATGGCTCCTCACCCCTGTTGAACTCCTCGACGCCCACGAGCTCTGCCATGGCTATCGCCAAAGCTTGGATGCGTTCTCCCAAATCCTCGGCAGTCACCATGGCCCAATCAAAGGCCTTATCACGGGCAAGTTCTGTTCCAATGGCAAGGACTGAGCCAAGCTTGACGAGTGGTTCCAATCCCCCGCCATAGATCAGCTAAAGAAGCTAAGTTTTAATGATGGGCATATGCGCTTGCTGCCAACATCCATGCTCCGCTTCGCGCCCATGCTGCGCCTCGCCAAGTTCATGAACTGCCATTCCCCCCCTTAATGATGCGCCCGCTATTTTTCTACCATGACTGAAGCACCTCGAGCTCGTCGTCGTCTGCATCCCAAAGTATGACATGAAGCACCTGCTCTGCGGCTGTACTGCACTCGAGTTCCTTTGTCTTCAGGCGATGAATTGGTCGAGTACCTTGCACATCACCTCCAGGACTCTCCGGACTATTTATGTGTGTTGCTGGTGCTGCAACGAGAGATCACAAAAAGTGGACCATAATATGTCATTAAGGACACACCCTCACTTGAGAGATTACTTGTAGTTGGTCAACAAGGTCCAACAAGAATCAATGCCATTTCTGCGCCAAAATTGACAGTGGTGGGCTACTCGTCTGTCAAATACTACTACTTTCAGGTACAATAGTTGCCTTATACCTCTCCTTCTTGATATCGACATTATTTCTTGTTTTGAAGATGTATGTTTGTCTGTCATCCAGCAAAGTTTCACCCAGATTTTGGTCATAGTGAAGGTCTTGCCACTAGAATCTGTCGGCCCCAACCTGGACCAAGTTGCTAGTTGCCTGAGATGCTTTCCGTGCCTGAAGAAGCTGTATATCGAGGTGATGTTTCTTTCCTGTTAAATGTTAACCATAAGAGAGTTCAATTGTTTGCACCTTTTCCCAAGTTTACGATGACAATGTACTATGTTTTCTGAAGGAATTTTGGAGGATTTCAGGACATACACCCCCACCCCATATCGGTTGCTTGATTCATATGGTTATAATCCATAAGCATTTCTCCTTTGGATTCATCTATACTAGTTTTCTTAGGGAATCTTTCATCCAAACCAACCTCTTGTGAAGATGGCTACATGTTTCTAGATTGTAATCAAATGCCCATGTTAATCATGTCTGATCAAAGATGGCACGTTGGTGCATTTTACAAATCCTGCAAACCAAATGGGCGTGTAGAAGTGTTCAAAACTGCATGTAGGCACTAACACATTCTCTTCTTTTGTAGATAATAATAGGCCCAGAGGTGGATAATGTTTATAAGGACAATCACATCGAATGCCTGGATCTGCATCTCTCAAATATTACTTTGAACTCCTATCGAGGGACCTTACCAGAGATTACACTCGCCAGGTTCTTTCTTGCTAGAGCAAAGTTGCTGAGGGTACTAAGGTTGAACACGCATGTAATTAGGAAAGATGAATGGTATGTTGATTAGAGCCGGCAGGTACTGCAGAATGGAAGAGGCTCCAAAAAAGCTAAACTTCGTATTGGAAGAGCATATGGCAAAGCAATTAGAAGTCATTGTGTCAAACCCATACATGACTTGTTAGCGGCTGATCCCTTTTCAGAAATGACGATGTTTGCAATGTTTGAATTTGGGCGTTGTAATCTTTGAATTTGAACATTGCATATTTATGGTATTTGTTATATAACATAATTGGATGTTTTGTCTAATCCATACATGGGCATCCCGTTGCAATGTTTGAATTTGGGCGCGCTCTGCCAGTGGTTGGGCATGCGCACGATCATGTCGGGGGCCCATATGCATGTGGTTGCGCTGCGCGCATTGCCACGCGATGCAGTTACGTGCGACCATTTCTATTCTCTTGTCTCAACACAATCAATTCATCCGAGTGAACCGCATGCCGTATATCGCACACACCTTGATCTGGCTGACCATTTCTTTTATGTAGACTAATCACAAACAGTTCATCCGAGTGAACCGTGTTGTACATTGCACACACCTTCATCTGGCTGCCCATTTCTTTTGTTCCTCCTCATCGCAAACAGTTAATTGATGTGAACAGTGTGCCATACATCACACACGCAACTAAAATTTGAATCGTGTTTGATGCATCCATCATCACAAACATTTTGCACCTTTTTGATGGCCTTTTTACACCACCATTTGCGATTATTGCATCGCACACAGTTTCGTCGAAGGGTCTCCGATCGTAGTGTCGCGTTACCAGCATCCTGCAGTAGTGGTAGGTCAACCAGAGCACGTTCCGCACCTGAGTGGTACGGTAATCCTGTTCTAGAAGTCATGTTACTAGACCATGACGAACCTACGAACTATGAGGAAGCAATGATGAGCCGAGATTCCTTGAAATGGCTTCACTCCATGAAATCTGAGATAGGATCCATGTATGAGAACAAAGTATGTACTTTGGTTGACTTGCCCGATGATCGGCAAGCCATAGAGAATAAATGGATCTTCAAGAAGAAGACTGACGCTGATGGTAATGTTATTGTCTACAAAGCTCGACTTGTTGCAAAAGGTTTTTAACAAGTTCAAGGAGTTGACTACGATGAGACTTTCTCACCCGTAGCAATGCTTAAGTCCGTCCGAATCATGTTAGCAAATGGACATCAAAACTGCATTCCTTAATGGATTTCTCAAAGAGTTGTATATGATGCAGCCAGAAGGTTTTGTCGATCCTAAAGGAGCTAACAAAGTGTGCAAGCTCCAGCGATCCATTTATGGACTGGTGCAAGCATCTCGGAGTTGGAATATACACTTTGATAGTGTGATCAAGGCATATGGTTTTATACAGACTTTCGGAGAATCCTGTATTTACAAGAAAGTGAGTGGGAGCTCTGTAGCATTTCTAATATTATATGTGGATGACATATTGTTGATTGGAAATGATATAGAATTTCTGGATAGCATAAAAAGATACTTCAATAAGAGTTTTTCAATGAAAGATCTCGGTGAAGCTACTTATATATTGGGCATCAAGATCTATAGGGATAGATCAAGACGCTTAATAGAACTTTCACAAAACACATACCTTGACAAGATTTTGAAGAAATTCAAAATGGATCAGTCAAATAAAGGGTTCTTGCCTGTGTTGCAAGGTCTGAAATACAGTAAGACTCAAAGCCCGGCCACGACAGAAGATATAGAGAGAATGGAAGTCATTCCCCATGCCTCAGCCATAGGTTATATAAAGTATGCCATGCTATGTACCAGACATATTGTGTACCTTACCATGAGTTTGGAAAGGGGGTACAATAGTGATCCAGGAGTAGATCACTGGACAGCGGTCAAAATTATGCTTAGTTACCTAAGAGGACTAAGGAAATGTTTCTCGGTTATGGAGGTGGTAAAGAGTTCGTCGTAAAGAGTTACGTCGATGCAAGCTTTGACACCGATCTAGATGACTCTGAGTCTTGATCTAGATACATATTGAAAGTGGGAGCAATTAGCTAGAGTAGCTCAATGCAGAGCATTGTAGACATAGAAATTTGCAAAATACATACGGATCTGAATGTGGCAGACCCGTTGACTAAACTTCTCTCACAAGCAAAACATGATCACACATTAGTACTCTTTGGATGTTAATCACATAATGATGTGAACTACATTATTGACTCTAGTAAACCCTTTGGGTATTGGTCACATGGTGATGTGAACTATGGGTGTTAATCACATAAAGATGTGAACTATTGGTGTTAAATCAGTTGGTGATGTGAACTAGATTATTGACTCTAGTGCAAGTGGGAGACTGAAGAAAATATGCCCTAGAGGCAATAATAAAGTTGTTATTTTATATTTCCTTATATCATGATAAATGTGTTGGGGAACATAGCATGCAATTTCAAAAAAAGTCCTACGATCACGCAAGACCTATCTAGGAGATGCATAGAAACGAGAGGGGGAGAGTGTGTCCACGTACCCTCGTAGACCGAAAGCGGAAGCGTTTGACAACGTGGTTGATGTAGTCGAACTTCTTCTCATTCCGACCGATCAAGCACCGAACATATGACACCTCCGAGTTCTGCACACGTTCAGCTCGATGACGTCCCTCGAACTCTTGATCCAGCAAAGTGTCGAGTGATACGTCTCCAACATATCTATATTTTTTATTGTTCCATGTTGTTATATTATCAATCTTGGATGTTTTGTAATCATTTTATATCATTTTTTGGTACTAACCTATTGACATAGTGCCAAGTGCCAGTTGCTGTTTTTTCATGTTTTTTACATCGCATAAAATCAATACCAAACGGAGTCCAACTGCCATGAAACTTTACAGAGATTTTTTATGGACCAGAGGACACATAATGGGCTCTGGCTGCACCTGGGGGGGTGCTCCGAGGAGAGCACAACCCACCAGGGCACGCCAGGAGGCCTAGGCGTGCCCTGGTGGGTTGTGCCCACCTCGGGTGCCCCTCGGACCGCCACTTTGCTATATAAATACCCCAATATTCCAAAAACCCTAGGGGAGTTGACGAAATATTGATCCAGCCACCACAGAGTCCAGAACCACCAGGTCCAATCTAGACACCGGCTCAGATGGGGTTCACCACCTCCATTGGTGCCTCTTTGATGATGCATGAGTAGTTCTTTGTAGACTTCTGGGTCCATAGTTATTAGCTAGATGGATTCCTCTCTCTCGTTTGATTCTCAATACAATGGTCTCTTGGAGATCCATATGATGTAAGTCTTTTTACGGTGTGTTTGTTGGGATCGATGAACTTTGAGTTTATGATCAGATCTATCTTTTTATATCCATGAAAGTATTTGAGTTTCTTTGATCTCTTTTATGCATGATTATAGCCTCGTATTTCTTCTCTGATGGATCTCTTTTTATATAAGGGGGTTTTGTTTGGCTAACTTGATCTATTTATCTTGCAATGGGAAGAGGTGCTTTGTAGTGGGTTCGATCTTACGATGCTTGATCCCAATGACAGAAGGGGAACCGACACATATGTATCATTGCTACTAAGGATAAAATGACGGGGTCTATATCTACATAGATAGATCTTGTCTACAGCATGTCATCGTTCTTATTGCATTACTCTGTTTCTCCATGAACCTAAAACACTAGATGCATGCTGGATAGCGGTCGATGTGTGGAGTAATAGTAGTAGATGCAGGCAGGAGTCGGTCTACTAATCTTGGACGTGATGCCTATGTAATGATCATTACCTGGATATCGTCATGATTATTTAAAGTTCTATCAATTGCCCAACAGTAATTTGTTTACCCACCGTTTGCTATTTTTCTCGAGAGAAGCCACTAGTGAAAGCTACGTCCCCTAGGTCTCTTTCTCATATTATTTGCCTTTGCGATCTATTTTATTTGCCATTTATTTTCAGATCTATTAATACAAAAATACTTTGCTGCACTTTATTCTATTTGCGATCTATTTATTCAATATATTACAACTTTATCATGTCCGCGCACCAATTTCTAGCGCCGTTACCCGAAAGGGATTGACAACCCCTTTAACACATCGAGTTGCGAGTGGTTGTTATTTGTGTGCAGGGGCTGTTTACGTTGTGTTGCTTGGTTCTCCTACTGGTTCAATAACCTTGGTTTATTCACTGAGGGAAATACCTACCATCACTGTGTTGCATCATCCCTTCCTCTTTGGGGAAATACCAACGTAGTCCTAGTTGACATCATCGAGGGAGAGTTCCGTTAACACGACGGCGTGGTGACAGTGATGGTGAAGTGATCCGCATAGGGCTTCGCCTAAGCACTACGAAGATATGACCGGAGGTGTAAGGTGTGAAGGAGGGCGCCGCACTTAGCTAACAATTGTTGGTGTGTGTTCTAGTGGTTCTAGTGGTGCCCCCCCTCATATATATAGGTTGGACGGGAGGATAGGCAGCCAAGGGGGTGCCCCAAGTAGGAGGAATCCTAGTTGGGGTCCTCCCAATTCGGCCTCCCCCCTTTCCTATTCCTATTCGGAGTAGGAAGGGAAGACGAGGAAGGGGGAATCCTATTCCCTTTTTCCTTTCCTCCTTCCCCTTTTCTACTCCAATTTGGCCAGCCCATATGGAAGGGGCGCACTAGCCCCTTAGGGGCTGGTCTGTCCCCCTCTTGGCCCATGAAGGCCCATGTAGTTGCCGGGGGGATGCCCGGAACCCCTTCAGGTGACCCGATATGCACCCGGTACCCCCGAACACTTCCGGTTTCCGAATATCATCATCCAATAGATGAATCTGTACCTCTCGACCATTTCGAGACTCCTCGTCATGTCCGTGATCTCATCCGGGACTCCAAACAACAGTCGGTCACCAAATCACATAACTCATATAATACAAAATCGTCATCGACCATTAAGTGTGCGGACCCTATGGGTTCGAGAACTATGTAGACATGACCGAGACACCTCACTGGTCAATAACCAACGGCGGAACCCAGATGCTCATATTGGTTCCCACATATTCTACGAAGATCTTTATCGGTCGTACCGTAATGACAACATATGTTATGCCCTTTGTCATTGGTATGTTACTTGCCTAAGATTCGATCGTCGGTATCTTCATACCTAGTTCAATCTCGTTACCGGAAAGTCTCTTTACTCGTTTCGTAATGCATCATCCCGTAACTAACTCATTAATCACATTGCTTGCAAGGTTTATTATGATGTGCATTACCGAGGGCCCCAGATATACCTCTCTGATACTCAGAGTGACAAATCCTAATCTCGATCTATGCCAACCCAACAAACACCTTCGGAGATACCTGTAGGGCATCTTTATAATCACCCAGTTATGTTGTGATGTTTAATAGCACACAAGGTATTCCTCCGGTATTCGGGAGTTGCATAATCTCATAGTCAAAGGAATATGTATAAGTCATGAACAAAGCAATAGCAATAAAACTTAACGATCATTATGCTAAGCTAACGAATGGGTTTTGTCGATCACATCATTCTCCTAATGATGTGATCTCGGTCATCAAATGACAACACATGTCTATGGTCAGGAAACTTAACCATATTTGATTAACGAGCTACTCTAGTAGAGGCTTACTAGGGACACTGTGTTTTGTCTATGTATCCTCACATGTATCAAGTTTCCGGTTAATACAATTCTAGCATGAATAATAAACATTTATCATGATATAAGGAAATAAATAATAACTTTATTATTGCCTCTAGGGCATATTTTCTTCAGTCTCCCACTTGCACTAGAGTCAATAATCTAGTTCACATCACCAACTGATTTAACACCAATAGTTCACATCTTTATGTGATTAACACCCATAGTTCACATCACCATGTGACCAATACCCAAAGGGTTTACTAGAGTCAATAATGTAGTTCACATCATTATGTGATTAACATCCAAAGAGTACTAATGTGTGATCATGTTTTGCTTGTGAGAGAAGTTTAGTCAACGGGTCTGCCACATTCAGATCCATATGTACACTACAAAAAAAGACACATCCGTGACATTTTGGGCCAAACAAAAAAAAATTGTCATACTTATGACACTTCTATGACGATAATTGTGACAAAACCCGGTATCATCATAGATGTGGTGGGCTCCTACTTCTATGACAAAAAATCATGACAGAAAATGGGCTTTTCGTCCTGGGCGGTCCGGAGACGGAGCTGCATGACATTCTTTGGGCCGTCCCTGACGGAAAAAACCATGGTAGAAGCGAGGGCGAGGAAAATATCGAGGAGTTCCCGGTTACGGTGGGTGGTCAGGGGCCGAGTGTTGTGCATTTCTCTCGTACGTACGCGCGCATGTGCGAGGCATTGCGCTCTAACTGAACCCGAGCAAGGCATTGGGCTCTAACTGAACCCGAGCGATTGCATTGTAGGCTACACGTTACTGAACCCGAGCGATCGATCGATCCCTTGATGTTAACTGAACCCGAGTGATTCCTTCGCTACTGCTGCTAACTGAAGTCGGTCGATGTTGCCTCTGGATGAACAGTGAGCGTTGTTGGCGGGGTTGGATGAACAGTTCCCGGTGGGGGTTGGATGAACAGGACCCCGTGGTAGTAGAGGCCATTTCCACTGGATGAACAATACCCCAATCGATCGAGCCGGTGGGTGAACAGGACTCCGTGGAGGGCTGGATGAACAAGACCCCATGGAGGGCTCGACGAACAGTAGCCGGTGGAGGGCTGGTTGAATAGTAGCCGGTGAAGGGCTAGATGAACAGTAGCCCGTGGAGGGGTGGTTGAACAGGACCCTGTGGAGAGGGTTGGTTGAACAGTAGCCGGTGGAGGAGCGCGTGGTGGAGGCTGGATGAACAGGAGCCCGTGGATGAACAGTCGCAGGTGGAGGCTGGAGGAGGTCGACGGTGGATGAACAGTAGCCCGTGGAGGCAATCGACGATGGAGATGAATAGTATCCCGTGGAGTCCCGTTTTGCGGTACGCCACACCCCTCCCGATGAACAGGACCCCCGTTTCGACCGTAGCGCTCCAACACAAGTCCAAGTCCGTTTCCTCCACTTTGCGGTACACCACACCCCTCCCGATCAACAGGACACCGTTTCCACCGTAGGAGGTCTATTTCCTCCGTTTTGCGGCACGCCAGACCCCTCCCGATGAACAGTATCCCATTTCGACCGTGGCCGATCGAACACAAGGCCGTTTCCTCCATTCTGCATACGCCAGGCCTCGTTTCCATCGGTTGTTCCGTCCAAGACGGTTAGCTCCCAATGAACATGATGACACATTCTGTTCTGACCCAGCCGGATGCCTCCCCATGAACACGATGATGGGGCAGCTTCTCTGTTCCGACCAAGCCATGTACACGAGCCCTAGCCGTACGTATGCGCGAGTAGGCGTTCGAGAAGCCCGCCTGTATGTACGTACGTGGCCATATTTTCTTTCTTGCACCCTGGCCGTTGTACGTACGTGTACATGCTACGTGTGCGCCTCTACTACGACACGTCCGCGCCTCTACTATGGCACGTGTGCGCCTCAACATCAACCAGTATGTATGTACACGTTCATGACCAGAATGACAACACTGCGTACGCTTCGACCAGGTGGTCCCGACTGTCAGGCACTTCCTTGCATGCAAAGATGTAGCTGGTGGGTCCCAACAGTCAGGGGGCGAATCATTTTTCTCCCGTAATATGGATGCACTTCCTTGCATGTGAAGATGTAGCTGGTGGGTCCCAGCAGTCAGGGGGAAACGTTTTTTTCACGAAATATGATGGCCCGTCCGGTGGGTTCCTGCTGTCAGGTGGAGGAATCATTATTTTCCGCGTAATAAGGAGGCAATTCCTTTTTGTGGCCGTGGACCTAGCTATTAGCCTCTCCACGTACGGTACTCTTCTGATGGAAGTCAGTCATTGACCACGCCACGCCGAGAGCACCAAGGCGGTGGATGACGGCGAGGCCTAGGAGGCGGACGACGCGGAGCCGGGGAAGACGCGGCAGTGCATGCCCACACGGAGAGGAGTATGAGGGTTCATTGGTTCGGCTACGGAATGAGCCTGCCGTTGCCGCATGGCCTGGCCAGCGATGGGAGTAGTAGGGGGCGGTGAGGCCTCAACGGCAGCACAGACGACCACTGGAGGCAGGAGCAGGTGGTCTCGCCGGAGCTGGTTTGGGCGGCTAGTGCAAGAAGAGCAGCGATTGAAGAAACAACAGGACCGTTCGATTCAAATCCAACGGTTACTACTGCTAGAATCATTTGTTGACTAAGTTCACAAAGGCCTTCGTATGCGTCAACTTAGTAGGCCCATAGGCCAGCCTCCGAACCAGTGCGTCCCAGATGTCAGTGGGAGGAATCATTTTTTCGCGTAATAAGGAGGCAATTGATTGCGTGCGGCCAGGCCAGTGGAGGGAGTAGGGTGGGCCGATGAAGCCTGCGCGGCATGACCGCGGGCCACAAGAGGAGGGAGCTGGTAGTCCCGCCGGCGCTGGTTTAGGCGGCTGGAGCAGGAAGATCAGAGATTGAAGAAGCACGTCGGCCGTTGGATGGACATCCAAGAGTCACTGCTGCTAGAATCGTGTGTTGACTGACAAAACCTTGCGTAAACAAGACATCCTCGAAATTTGTGGCGTGTACAGCCCATTTTCTATTATTTTATAATTTTTACTCATTTTCTAATTCATATGGAATTTATTGCAGCTCATTTTCCATTTTTAGAATTGCCGCCCATTTTCTGGTCAGTACCAGGGTTAAAAAATTGAACTAAAAATGTTCATAATCCAAAAATTATTAGCCATACTAATTTTTTTTAAAATAAATTAGTACTATGTCATGTTAAAATCCAATGAAATATAAAATATCAGTGAACAACAAAAACAAAAAATAAACTAATTTTCCCATTTACCACTGGTGCGCGTCGGTCCTAAACAAACAGGTTTTAACCCCTTTTCGCGATGGCATATGGAACCGTCTCCAAGTGAGTGTGGGAGATAGGGGGGTCCTTCCCACACGACCCAGAAACCGTCGGGGATAGGGAGCCTTGATGCATACAGTTGTCCCTGTATAACCGTTTCCGATATCTCAAATATCCCAAACGCTTCATCCTTGCTACTCGTTTGTGCTTGCATTGCCATTGCAGTCAGAGTTTTGTGGTTCTGCCTAAAACCAGACAGATTCTAGGCACAAGAGGTTTCCAGGTAGATTCTAGGCAGATTACAGGCACGGGAGATTTACGATGCCTCGCACATCACAAACAGTTCATGATTATAAACCGTGTACGATAGGTACACAATCACACACATTTAGTTTTCTGGCACCGTATGTGATAGTGTCTGACATCACACACGCTTTGCGAGTGGCAACTGTGTGCATGCTTGCACACGTTTCCTCTTTGTGAACCGTCTCGGATTATGGTGTATATCGCTGACGTTTCTGTTTTACCAACCGTGTGTGCCGTAATGACCTGCACAACGTAATTTTGCCCTAATTTAATTGCTGCTATTTAAAATTGTACCTAATTTAAACTTGAAAGTATGATACAGCTTTATTCATATCCATCAGGTTCTAACAACCAATGCATTATTCGATTCATAGGTACATATGTTTAATAATTACAGAAACACCAAATAAAGAATGATGTACCAGGGTTCTATACTTGTACTATTACAAATGGTAAAGAAAGAAGCGACATACATTCTAGTTGTTGAACAAGGTGAAGCAGAATGGCCCTATTGTGCTCTCCTGGATCCAGAAGGCATGTAGGACTCTAGTCCAACCCCTTGTGATGGCCGGCCGCCAATCATGTAGTTTGAGAGGTAATCTTGAGTAAACTGCTTCAGGATCCACTACAAAAGAAAAAAGATTCAGATATTGTCATCTAAGACAACTCATTATGGGCAGCAAAAGGAAGGCTACATGGTTCTTACTTACCATCCTCCAGTTCACTGTTATCTTGCATAAAGTGTAAACAAATAGTTCAATTGACATATTTTGACCCATTTTAGTAATAATCTTTATCAGTTTCCTCACTTGATGCTGGTTCATGAATATCTCGTTGCCCCATACGCATAAAGGGTCGAAGTGTGGATCTTTGGCAATGATATATGTACCTAAAAGCACCAAGTTAATATAAGAAGCTAAACAACAATTGAAAAATGATGTAGTACAACACTACATCCATCCCATTATATAAGATTTTATTACATATATATATCTAGATATCATCAGAACATTAAGGTAACACTCTTCCTTGTTGCTATGTAGCCTGGGATTGCATATTTAGTCATTCAGTACAATGCATGTTGCTAAACAACAATTGAAAAACAAAAAGTCATATTAACTGAAATATCCTTAACAACAACCAAATATCGTAATTCATAGTTGTATTGTTGGAACTGTTATTGATGAAATTGAACTGCACAGAAAATAGTTGCACATATAGGGCATCACATTATGAAGAACTGAAATAAAAAAGTCATAAGGACATCTCTAGGCGATCCTTAAAAAGTTAAAGGACTAAAACCCTTAGAGGATATATATATATATACTCCAGCAATTTTTGGCCTTTTCTAGTTGATCCCCTAAACTTAAGGTTTTAAACTTCAATTTTATCAAGTTCAAAGCAGGTTCAACCGAAAGTAGCATGCATTCAAACATAAACGTAGATACTTTTGCATAACCAAACATAAAACATAAATTTAAACTAAGCTAAACTACTTTCAGTCGAAGTAGAGGTGGAGCCAATCCTTCCTCGTCATGTATGGTGTGCCGCGAGCCGGGTCCGGGCCAATACCATGGTCGGGGTCATTGGGGAACACACTCCTCCACTCATCGACATCGATCTCGTCGTCCTCGGGGCCCACCTCGATGCCCTCCGCGCCACCGTCGCCGCCGCCTTCGACCTCGTCATCAGAGGAGAGCGCGATAACCTGGCTGCCCTCCGTGTCGCCGTCCTCGCCGCCTTTGACCTCGTCATCGGAGGAGAGCGTGATAACCTCGTCGCCCTCCGCGTCGGCAAAGATCGCCCGCTCCGCCTCCACGAGCTCCGGGTGCTGCCGGCGGAGCTCTTTCATGTAGCCCTTGGCCTCAAGACGCTACCACGCCTCGCGGTCCTCCCACTCCATAGCCGAGCTCACCACCCCTGGCTCCGGCGGAACAAGGTGGATCGGACGTGTGCCGAAGGGGAAATTGAGCCTAGCCGCCGCGCCGTGGTAGTGGACCTTCCAGCAGTCGTACTCCATGGCCGCGAGCTCAGCCGTGTGGAAGCTAATGAGCCATTGGCGGGGGGGGGTGTCTCGATCTATAATCTCGGCGCCAACGTCCCCCACCGCTGCTGCCGGGCCCCGAGGTAGGACTTCATCGTCTGTCGGGTTTGGGGGAGAACGGGGAAGTCCTCGAACCGTCGTAGGGGCGCAGCAGCGGGCGGATCGGGGGACTGGCGTTGGCGGATCAGGCCAGCGGAGGACGACGGAGACACCTTGGCGACCACCTCGCTGGCGTCGGGCGAAAAGGCCGCGATAAAGCTCTTTTTGGCCATTGGCTACTCAAGCTCCCCGGCACACAGGCAGAGGTTCAGGATGGAGGCGCCGGCGATGGCGGTGACCTACCAATGTTTCGAGGGTTGTGTGTGTCTGTGTGAGCGGAGGTTGTGTTTGAGGAAATACTGCGTTGACGGGACGATACCACCTTTGGCGGCGACCTACCAATGGTTTCGATAGGGAACATACCACCTTTGGCGATGGACGATATCCGCTGCCTCTTATTGCTTTCAAAATTTTTCTTGTGTCAACATAGAACAACAGGAGTGTTGTGTTCAATCTTGGAATTTTTCAAGGTTCATTTGGCCTTTTTTGTACATTAACTGGGATTTCTAGACATTTTATGTGCATAATTCAAATTTGAACTACAAGAACATGCTCCAATGCACCAAAGTTGGTTGAAAAATCACATGTGTGTCCTTGGGTGAATTTCTAGGTCCCATGCAAGAGATGGGAATGAAATTCAAACACCAGGGCGCTGTTGATTGCCGGCAAAACGTTGAGATGTCTGGTTTTTAAATTCTAGTAAATCCAAAAATCGTATGAAATTCATGAAACTTGGCGTGCTATCATGGAGCGGCATCAACATGCCATGGTGAACATTTTGTCCCATTTGGGGCAGGTTCGGGTATAAGCTTCTCACAAACCTGAGCTTCTCACAACAAGCATGATGGTTTCGATAGGGAACGTACCACCTTTGGGGACGGGACGATATCCGTTGCCTCTTATTGCTTTCAAAATATTTCTAGTGTCAACATAGAACAACAGTACTGTTGTGTTCAATCTTGGAATTTTTTGGGGTTTGTTTGGCCTTTTTTATGCGTTAACTGGGTTTTGTATACATTTTATGTGCATAATTCAAATTTGAACTACAAGCACATGCTCCAATGCACTAAGGTTGGTTAAAAAATCACATGTGTGTCCTTGGGTGAATTTCTAGGTCCCATGCAGGAGATGGGAATGAAATTCAAACACCAGGGCACTTTTGATTGCTGGCAAAATGTTGAGATGCCTGGTTATTAAATTCTAGTAAATCCAAAACTCGCATGAAATTCATGAAACTTGGCATGCTATGATGGAGTGGCATCAACATGCCGTGGTGAAAATTTTGTCCCATTTGGGGCAGGTTCGGGTATAAGCTTCTCACAAACCAGAGCTTCTCACAACAAGCATGATGGTTTCGGTAGGGAACGTACCACCTTTTGGGACTGAACAATATCCATTGCCTCTTATTGCTTTCAAAAATTTTCTAGTGTCAACATAGAACAATAGGAGTGTCGTGTTCAATCTTGGAATTTTCGGGGTTCGTTTGGCCTTTTTATGCATTAACTGGGTTTTCTAGGCATTTTATGTGCATAATTCAAATTAGAACTACAAGCACATGCTCCAATACACTAAGGTTGGTTGAAAAATCACATGTGTGTCCTTGGGTTAATTTCTAGGTCCCATGCAAGAGATGGGAATGAAATTCAAGCACCAGGGCATTGTTGATTGCCGACAAAACATTGAGATGCCTCGTTTTTTAATTCTAGTAAATCCAAAACTCGTCTGAAATTCATGAAACTAGGCATGTTTCATGGAGTGGCATCAACATGCTGCGCTAAATTTTTTTTCTGGTTTGGGGCAGGTTTGGGTATGTGCTTCTCACGAACCAGAACTTCTCACAACAAGCATCATGGTTTCGGTAGGGAACGTCCCACCTTTGGGGACGAAATGATATCCACTGCCTCTTATTGCTTCCAAAAAATTTCTCGTGTCAACATAGAACAACAGGAGTGTTGTGTCAATTTCTGTAATTTTTTGGGGTTCTTTTGGACATTTTTATGCATTAACTGAGTTTTCAATGCACTTATGTTCATAATTCAAAATTGAACTACATGCACATGCTCCAGTGCATATAAATTGGTTAAAAAATCAAATCCATGTCCTTGGGTGCATTCTTAGGTCCCATGCAAGAAATGGGAATGAATTTCAAACACCAGGGCACCGTTGATTGCCGACAAAACATTGAGATGCCTTGTTTTTAAATTCTAGTAAATCCAAAACTCGTCTGATATTCATGAAACTTGGCATGCTTTCATGGAGCGGCATCAACGTGCCGTGGTAAATTTTTTGTTCGGTTTGGGTATATGCTTCTCACAAACCAGAGCTTCTCACAACAAGCATCCTGGTTTCGGTAGGGAACGTACCACCTTTGGGGACGAAACGATATCCACGGCCTCTTATTTCTTCCTAAAAAATTTTCTTGTTAACATGGAACAGCAGGAGTGTTGTGTCAATTTTTTAAATTTGGGGGGTTCTTTTGGACATTTTTATGCATTAACTGAGTTTTCAATGCATTTATGTACATAATTCAAATTTGAACTGCATGCACATGCTCCAGTGCCTATAAATTGGTTTAAAAATCAAATCTGTGTCCTTGGGTGCATGCTTAGGTCCCATGCAAGAAATGGGAATGAATTTCAAACACTAGGGCACCGTTGATTGCCGGCAAAACATTGAGATGCCTTGTTTTTAAATTCTAGTAAATCCAAAACTCATCTGACATTCATGAAACTTGGCATGCTTTCATGGAGCGGCATCAACATGCCGTGGTAAAATTTTTGTTTGGTTTGGGGCAGGTTTGGGTATATGCTTCTCACAAACCAGAGCTTCTCACAACAAGCATCATGGTTTCGGTAGGGAACGTACCACCTTTGGGACGAAACGATATCCACGGCCTCTTATTTCTTCCAAAATTTTTCTCTTGTCACCATGGAACAACAGGAGTGTTGTGTCAATATTTTTTATTTTTTTGGGGTTCTTTTGGACATTTTGATGCATTAACTGAGTTTTCAATGCATTTATGTACATAATTCAAATTTGAACTACATGCACATGCTCCAGTGCATATAAATTGGTTTAAAAATCAAATCTGTGTCCTTGGGTGCATGCTTAGGTCCCATGCAAGAAATGGGAATGAATTTCAAACACCAGGGCACCGTTGATTGCCGGCAAAACATTGAGATGCCTTGTTTTTAAATTCTAGTAAATCCAAAACTCATCTGACATTCATGAAACTTGGCATGCTTTCATGGAGCGGCATCAACATGCCATGGTAAAAATTTTGTTCGGTTTGGGGCAGGTTTGGGTATATGCGTCTCACAAACCAGAGCTTCTCACAACAAGCATCATGGTTTCGGTAGGGAACGTACCACCTTTCGGGACGAAATGATATCCACGGCCTCTTATTTCTTCCAATTTTTTTCTCTTGTCAACATGGAACAATAGGAGTGTTGTGTCAATTTTTTTTAATTTTTTGGGGTTGTTTTGGACATTTTTATGCATTAACTGAGTTTTCAATGCATTTATGTACATAATTCAAATTTGAACTACATGCACATGCTCCAGTGCATATCAATTGGGTTTAAAAATCAAATCTGTGTCCTTGGGTGCATGCTTAGGTCCCATGCAAGAAATGGGAATGAATTTCAAACACTAGGGCACCGTTGATTGCCGGCAAAACATTGAGATGCCTTGTTTTTAAATTCTAGTAAATCCAAAACTCGTCTGGCATTCATGAAACTTGGCATGCTTTCATGGAGCGGCATCAACATGCCATGGTAAAAATTTTGTTCGGTTTGGGGCAGGTTTGGGTATATGCTTCTCACAAACCAGAGCTTCTCACAACAAGCATCATGGTTCCGGTAGGGAACGTACCACCTTTGGGGACGAAACGATATCCACGGCCTCTTATTTCTTCCAAAAATTTTCTCGTCTCAACATGGAACAACAGGAGTGTTGTGTCAATTTTTTAATTTTTTGGGGTTCTTTTGGACATTTTTATGCATTAACTGAGTTTTCAATGCATTTATGTACATAATTCAAATTTGAACTACATGCACATGCTCTAGTGCATATAAATTGGTTTAAAAATCAAATATGTGTCCTTGGGTGCATGCTTAGGTCCCATGCAAGAAATGGGAATGAATTTCAAACACAAGGGCACCATTGATTGCCGACAAAATATTGAGATGCCTGGTTTTTAAATTCTAGTAAATCCAAAACTCGTCTGAAATTCATGAAACTTGGCATGCTATCATGGAATGCCACCCGACATGGTGGTATTTTTCGTGTCCATTTTGAGAGAAGGCGCACTCGAATAATGACAGCCAACAAAGGCATTTTGAAAAAATAGCTGCCACTTTAATATCTCAAACGTTTGTATAATTCAAATCGTGTGCGTTTGTTAACCATTCACGTGACGCCACATGTCTTGGTTTTAATGGCTATAGGAGGTGCCGTGCGGAACAGCTGTTTGAGCTTGATTGAACGGGAGGCGTGCGAGCGCAGTCCGGTGCACAGGCTGACCGAGAGGCGTGCAAGCTGTCCTCCAATGTGCAGGCTCACCGGGAAGCATGCGAGCTGTATGCTGCGCAGGCTCACTGGGAAGCAAGCCCTTTGACTTCCATGGCCGCCCGCCTTCCTCTCCATTAATGGCGCCCGAGCTGTTTAATACGGGCGGCCTTACTGTTCGCCTCCCATTCCCTCCCCCCCGCAGACCTCCACGCCATGGCGCAGAATGATCATCTGCCACTAGTCTTCAAGTTTGGCCTCTCCCATCCCCGCGCCCGCGCCAGCGACCATCCCCGTAGCATTGACGGGCTGGTCGCCGAGCACTGTCGTAGAGCTGGAAGCCACGGGCATCAGCGAGGTCTCCACGGACCCGCGTGAGCTTGTGTACATGCCAGTGCCAGCGCCCGTGCCTGTGCCCGTGCGCGCCCCTCCACCCACCATGGCGCCGGCCCCCGTGCGTTTGGCTGCACCCGCCGCACCCGTGCGCGCCCCTCCACCCGTCGCGGCGCCGGTCCCTGTGTCTTTGGCTGCACCCGTTGCGCTTGTGCCCATGCTCGCGCCCCCCTCAGCGGCATGGGACGCTGCCGTCGACCGCTACCTCTCAGCGGCGCCAGTTGCCGTCCTCCCGCGCCCCGCCCATCGATCGCGTGACGACATGATGTTTTTTGATTTACACGTGAAGAACATTTTGTGCTGCCTTGAAGACTTCAACAACGGTGTCCCGGAGGATGACAATGACAACTACGGCGCGGCACGCCGCCTCCACCGCCGCCGGAAATATTTTTTGGGGGTTTAATACTATATCTCGAATTCTCGATCATATGAATATAAATTCGCAGTGTGACTGAATGAAAGATATGGTTTGAACGAACTTGCGTTTTTCTCTCTTAATGTATAGACTTATCAAATGATTTTCTTTTGAAAAAAACATCAATGGTTTTTAAATATAAAACTCATCGCAAATGTTTTAGTTAGAACACCCGTATGCAAACCGACAGCTTCCCCAGGAAGCCAAGGGAAAATGTGCCGAGCAGGATTTCTGCATCCCTTCAACGCAAACGGTTGTTTTGCATGACCCGTGTGCAACCACGTACAAACAATTGGGTAAGATTTGCATATCTGTCATTTTGGGCATGTTGCTATTTCTCAAACTAGAAAGATTGACATTTGTTTATCTAGTAACATTGCCATTTGTCAACCTTGTAACACTGCGATTTGTCAAAATATGCAGCGACAAATCACTAACACTATCTAATTTTTGCAACTACAATCACTAACACTGTTCATATGGACACCACTAGCAGGCGTGAGTTCATGGACGCATATGCAAATGTACCATTGGTTACATACAACAAGTCATCAACCCACAACGACAACGAGGATACACGTTGGATTATAGATCATTTCCAACAAAACATTCTAGTAAAGTTTTCTCACACAACAAATAACAAAGTGATGAAATGAACTTCAGCTCAACCACTCGTCGGCGTTGGAAATGCTTGCTTTGAACCAGAAGTGATTCTCTGGGAAGGGCTAGCTATTGTCAATCTCGAGACCAACGCAGGACTGATCATCCAGGACGAAGCGGCCTATTTCAATACCCATATTGGGACGGTAGGGAAGCATAGTAATGTCTGAGGTATAGATATAGTTGCTTCTCATAAATGGTAGTAACGCTGTTTCAACAGCAGCTGGATCGCCTTCCACCATCATTGGATAGTTTTGTCTAAGGAAGAGCGAGTTTCCTCCAAGACTTTGAATACTGAACCAGGGAGAAGGTGTTGGCGCTAGTACACCAGTATCCATCCCGAATACCCTGCAACGGATGTTGTAGTAGGTCCGGCGAGTGCGACCATATGAGACAACACCTACTTTAGTAACATCAGCAGTGCCCCGTATACAGACAAGAAGAGGTGATCCATCAGAATAAGTTGCCAGGCGCCACTGAGTATATGGGTCCTACTCGTCCTCATGCTCGTGAATAAAATTTTCAAGTATAGGTGGTGGAATGTTCACAGGACCTTGGAAACACAAGAAGGTTAATTAGTAAAGGGAAACTAGCTAACCCGCATGCATGTGGATGAAACAATTATAATTACGGTGGAAGACAAACATACCGAAATCATGAGGATTCCATGCAAAAACAGTGCCACGAGTGGTGGCGGCAAACACAAGACCCTCATATTGAATTGCATCACAGTACTCATCCATGTATAGAAATTGATTTTTGAGCAATATCCATCGAGTTGTACCATGAAGGACGGCAACAAGCTTGTCGAAGATAGCGGCAACATAAGCATTCCTATAACCCCAAGAGTGGTTGGGAACTCGACAAATTGCTATCTTCCATAGATGACAGTCAGCATGATTGTATTTGAACTCACGTAGAATACTGGTGTACTCAACCTCTGGGCAGTGGTCTAAATTTTTTCGAAGTGGAACCCGGTGACGAGTGTACACATTCACAAGTTCCCACTCGCAGTTGTACCCAATATAAACAACCCAATCTCCATTTGCGCGATTAAGTTGGGTAACGCCAGGGTTTTCCCAGTCACGACGTTGTAAAACGACGGCCAGTGAATTGTAATACGACTCACTATAGGGCGAATTCGAGCTCGGTACCCGGGGATCAAACCGCTCCTGGAGCCTTGGGTTCCTTGTAATGATGTTATTAGTTGAGTCGAGAATGGTATTGAACGAACCTGTCATGCTAGCCGAGGTGATGATGTCGCACCGATCAATGAGTTCCTCCACCGTGTCATCATTCAGATCGGGGCAAGAATAACGGGGTCGTTTACGACTTGTTCCCTCCATGGAGAAGACGATCAAACAATGGCAGAAGGAAGGGTGAAGGCAAATGGAGGAAGGAGGAAGAGCTAGCGTGCGACAGGAGTTCCAAATCAAGAGGGAAAGGCGAAGAGTCGGTGGACGGTTGCCATGGTACACGAAGAGGCACCTGGGGAGCGAATGGTTGCCACAGAGGTCACACACTGACGACAAGGGCCGAGTGAACCGCATGCAATCCCATCGCACAACACACCCTTCTTGTTAAGTTGAACCGTTTCTGTTCTCTTGTGTCAACGCAAACAGTTCATCCGAGTGAACCGCATGCCGTATATCGCACACACCTTGATCTGGTTGACCGTTTCTTTTGTGTTTAATAATCACAAATAGTTCATCCGAGTGAACCGTATGCTGTATATCGCACACACCTTCATCTGGCTGCCCATTTCTTTTGTGTTGCCTAATCACAAATAGTTCATCCGAGTGAACCGTATGCTGTGTATCGCACATACCTTCATCTGGCTGCCTATTTCTTTTGTTCCTCCTCACCGCAAATAGTTAATTGAACTAAACCATATGCCCTTCATCGCACACGCAACTAAAATCTGAACCGTGTTTGATGCGTCCTCCATCGCAAATGTTTTATACATTTCTGACGGTTTTCATACACCGCCGTTTGCGATTATGGCATCGCACACAGTTTCTCGAAGGGTCTATGATTGTAGTGTCACGTTAGCAGCATCCTGTAGTAGTGTACTCTTAACAGATACTGACTAAACTCTTTGGCCAGGCCGGAATGCATCCCTCCTCGTCTTGAAAGATTTGTAGCCCAGTAAGTCGGAGAAAACAAATAGGCCTAGCTTGGGTATTCTTCAAAAAGAAATAGTGTCCTACCTATTTTCCCAAAGAAAAAACTATTGGGCTGGTCATGTTGTTAGACAGGCCACAGAGACCGCACAATCCAGTTTATAGCCTGCTCCTCCGAATAAATCCTCAAAAAAATGTGCAATTCTATTGTTAATTGACTATACGTTGAAATTGATATGGGTCCCAGATATCAGCGGGGTGGATTAGAGTAAAAAACAAGGGGTGCATCTAAGTCGTAAAAGAGGCACTTTGCTTGTGTTCGGGAGTACACCTGGTGGGTCCTTAATGTCATACTCACATCTACAGTCCTCTCCTGATTCATTATGTTGATAGGGCTAGACGGCGGTGCCGCGGCGAGCGCACCAAGGCGGAGGATAAAGTGTTGTCGCCAATGTGCTGGGCTGGGTTGGACATTCTTATTCAAAAATAAAAATGAACTGGAACTATTTACCACGTTGACTACGATTTGCATGGGTCCGCTGGTTGCAGGAAGAAAATGGTGGGAGTGTTAGTGCAGAAAAGGAGGGGTCCTATTTTGTACCCCTTTACTTGTGTGCGGGCAGTTGAAGCCGTGCCTACGGCCACACCTAGCGGGGCAAAGGAAGGAAGCGAAGCCACGAGACAACTAGAGCAACGCCAAGCCAGAAACACGAAGATCAAAGGGGCAAGGAGGACTCCCCCGGCAAGGCCCTTGCCGGGGCGGCCTGCACAGCCCCAGCAAGAACCTTGCCGGGGCAACTTGCCCGACACCAGCAGAGCCTCCCCCTTGAGCCCAAGATTTCCAACACCATCAATCACTTTGCAACCGAGGCATGGGAGTCACCTCCATGGTGGCATGCAAATCTTTGTGGAGACCAGAAGCACACAAGACTAGATGACAACCAGAAGACGAAGATCCTCGGCAAGATCCTTGCCAAGGATACCCACAAGACCCCCGGCAAGACCCTCGCCGAGGACGACCATGATGCCGCGGCAAGACCCTTGCCGGGGCCCCGGCAAGACTGTTGCCGAAGACATCCACGGGGCAGCAGCCAGGCCCGCATCTCCCAAGACTCCACCGCCGTTCCCATGCAGCTACGAGCCCACCAGCTAGGCAGGCGCCTGCGTGGCGACGTGCGGCGTCTAGGCCGACTCGGCAAGCACCTACCTGGTGGCATGCAGATCTTCATGAAGCCTCTGCCACCACACCAACTCAGCAGCCCGCCATTGTGGGGCTACACGCCTCGACAATCTGGACGCGCGTCGAAGCCAGGTGAAGCGGCGACATCTTGGATGAGCTTCCTTGTCGTCCCCGATAAAGCAAGAAGGGCATGTCGGCAGCACATTAAATGTGTTTGTCCTACGGTGCCAAGAGATAGACTCGGCTATTGTATAGCTTTCCAGCTCGTGTGTGCCACTGTGGCAGCACCTTTGACTATAAAAGGAGGCCCGCGGCGTACTGAGAGAGGATTCAGATTTTTTGGACCCTGCACACCTTGCAGCTAGTCCAAGAACACCAGATAAACAGAAACCAGCAAGAGTAGGGTATTACGCATCACTTGCATCCCGAACCTGGATAATCCCCCCACGTTAATCTCTCAATCCCGCTCTTTCCACAGCCCCACGCCCGCCTACCGTAGCAAAAAGGGATTCCTCCTGATCCCGTAGGTGTCATTTCCCCTGACATCTTTGGCGCGCCAGGTAGGGGGTGCAAGCCGTGGAGATCCGGTTTTGGAGCCGACACAATGACTCTTTCATGGGGATGGCCCGAAGGGAGAAGGCGACGTCGATCGGCCGCCCTCTGGTGTTGTTTGCAGCTTCGACAGCCATCCGCGTGGCCCCGAAATGCTAAGTCATGTAAATTTTTGGCTAATTTCATTTATATGAGTCTGTCCTCCTCGAAAGATATCTTTCCTTGTATGGGAAACCTGCACGTAATGGGGCCCTTCCGCTATTCGCAATGCCCTTGTCTCTTTCTCGACTCCGCTCGACAGTTTATGCGGCCGCACTGAGAACGGCAAGGTGGCCTACCCGCTACTAGCCACGCTCTTGTCCTGTTTTGAATCCGCTCGACAGTTCAAGCGACCACGCTGGGAGCGGCAAGGTGGTTTGCCCGGCGGCAAGTGCCCTCCCGGCAGGGTGCTAAGGATCCGTCCTCAAAGCACCACGGCATGGGTTTACGCGCCTGCAACCTTATCTCACCAAGCATAGGGTGCAAACATACAAAGAAAGATCTAATGGGAACATAGCATGCATGATATAGAAATACTGTAGAGTTATATTACATCAAATAATCGCTGCGGTTCTAACTTAAGATAAAACTGTCTTGGTCTTGAACTCGCAGCGGCAACGAGAAACCGGGTGCCTAGTGCTACCTCTTGAGCACTGCGTTGGTTTTCCCTTGAAGAGGAAAGGGTGATGCAGTAGAGCAGCGTAAGTATTTCCCTCAGTTTTTGAGAACCAAGGTATCAATTCAGTAGGAGACCACGCACGAGTCCCTCGCACCTACACAAACAAATAAACTCCTCGCAACCAACGCGATAAAGGGGTTGTCAATCCCTTCACGGTCACCTACGAGAGTGAGATCTGATAGATATGATAAGATAATATTTTTGGTATTTTTATGATAAAGAGAAATAAAGATGCAAGTAAAATAAATGGCAAAGGAAATAACTAAGTATTGGAAGATTAATATGATGGAAAATAGACCCAGGGGCCATAGGTTTCACTAGAGGCTTCTCTCGAGAGCATAAGTATTATGGTGGGTAAACAAATTACTGTTGAGCAATTGACATAATTGAGCATAGTTATGAGAATATCTAGGTATGATCATGTATATAGGTATCACGTCCAATACAAGTAGACTGACTCCTGCCTGGATCTACTACTATTACTCCACACATCGACCGCTATCCAGCATGCATCTAGAGTATTAAGTTCAAGAGAACAGAGTAACGCTTTAAGCAAGATGACATGATGTAGAGGGATAAACTCATGCAATATGATATAAACCCCATCTTGTTATCCTCGATGGCAACAATACAATACGTGCCTTTCTGCCCCTACTGTCACTGGGAAAGGACACCACAAGATTGAGCCCAAAGCTAAGCACTTCTCCCATTGCAATAAAGATCAATCTAGTAGGCCAAACCAAACTGATAATTCAAAGAGACTTGCAAAGATAACCAATCATGCATAAAAGAATTCAGAGAAGATTCAAATATTGTTCATAGATAAACTTGATCACAAACCCATAATTCATCGGTCTCAACAAACACACCGCAAAATAAGATTACATCGAATAGATCTCCACAAGAGAGGGGGAGAACTTTGTACTGAGATCCAAAAAGAGAGAAGAAGCCATCTAGCCTATAACTATGGACCCGTAGGTCTGAAGTAAACTACTCACACTTCATCGGAGAGGCTATGGTGTTGACGTAGAAGCCCTCCCTGATCGATACCCCCTTCGGCGGAGCTCCGGAAAAGGCCCCAAGATGGGATCTCATGGAAACAGAAAGTTACGGCGATGGAATTAGGGTTTTGGCTCCGCATCTGGTAGTTTGGGGGTACATAGGTATATATAGGAGGAAGGAGTACATCGGTGGAGCAACGTGGGCCCCACGAGGGTGGAGGGCGTGCCTGGTGTGGTAGGTGCGCCCCCTACCTCGTGCCTTCCTTGTTGATTTCTTGACGTAGGTTCCAAGTCCTCTGGATCATGTTCATTCCGAAAATCACGTTCCCGAAGGTTTCATTCCGTTTGGACTCCGTTTGATATTCTTTTTCTGCGAAACCCTAAAATAGGCAAAAAAAATAGCAATTCTGGGACGGGCCTCCGGTTAATAGGTTAGTCCCAAAAACAATATATAAGTGTATAATAAAGCCCAATAATGTCCAAACAGGATATAATATAGCATGGAACAATCAAAAATTATAGATTCGTTGGAGACGTATCAAGCATCCCCAAGCTTAATTCCTGCTCGTCCTCGAGTAGGTAAATGATAAAAACATAATTTTTTATGTGGAATGATACCTGGCATAATTTCAATGTAATTCTCTTAATTGTGGTATGAATATTCAGATCCGAAAGATTCAAGACAAAAGTTTAATATTGACATAGAAATAATAATACTTCAAGCATACTAACTAAGCAATTATGTCTCTTCAAAATAACATGGCCAAAGAAAGTTATCCCTACAAAATCATATAGTCTGGCTATTGCTCCATCTTCACCACACAAAGTATTCAAATCATGCACAACCCCGATGACAAGCCAAGCAATTGTTTCATACTTTTGGTGTTCTCAAACTTTTTCAATCTTCACGCAATACATGAGCGTGAGCCATGGACATAGCACTATAGGTGGAATAAAATGGTGGTTGTGGAGAAGACAAAAAGGGAGAAGATAGTCTCACATTAACTAGGCGTATCAACGGGCTATGGAGATGCCCATCAATAGATATCAATGTGTGTGAGTAGGGATTTCCATGCAACGGATGCACTAGAGCTATAAGTATATGAAAGCTCAACAAAAAGAAACTAAGTGGGTGTGCATCCAACTTGCTTGCTCACGAAGATCTAGGGCATTTTGAGGAAGCCCATCGTTGGAATATACAAGCCAAGTTCTATAATGAAAAATTCCCACTAGTATATGAAAGTGATAGCATAGGAGACTCTCTATCATGAAGATCATGGTGCTACTTTGAAGCACAAGTGTGGAAAAAAACATAGTAGTATTGCCCCTTTTTATTTATTCTTTTTTGGCCTTCTTTTTTTGGCCTTTCTCTTTTTTTGGGACAATACTCTATGAATGATGATCATCACACTTCTATTTATTTACAACTCAATGATTACAACTCGATACTAGAACAAAGTATGACTCTATATGAATGCCTCCGGAGGTGTACCAGGATAGCAATGATGCATGAGTGACTTATATGAAAGAATTATGAACGGTGGCTTTGCCACAACTAAAATGTCAACTACATGATCATGCGAAGCAATATGACAATGATGGAGCGTGTCATAGTAAACGGAACGGTGGAAAGTTGCATGTCAATATATCTCGGAATGGCTATGGAAATGCCATGATAGGTAGGTATGGGGGCTGTTTTGAGGAAGGTATATGGTGGGTGTATGATACCGACGAAAGGTGCGCGGTATTAGAGAGGCTATAAATGGTGGAAGGGTGAGAGTGCGTATAATCCATGGACTCAACATTAGTCATAAAGAACTCACATACTTATTGCAAAAATATATTAGTTATCGAAGCAAAGTACTACGCGCATGCTCCTAGGGCATAGATTGGTTGGCAAAGACCATCGCTCGTCCCCGACCACCACTCATAAGGAGGACAATCAATAAATATATCATGCTCGGACTTCTTAACATAACAGTTCACCATACGTGCATGCTACGGGAATCACAAACTTCAACACAAGAATTTATCAAATTCACAACTACTCAACTAGCACGACTCTAATATCACCATCTCCATATCTCAAAACAACTATCGAGTTTCAAACTTCTCATAGTATTCAACACACTCATAAGAGAATTTTATTATTAATCTTGAATGCCTAACATAATTAAAGCAAATTACCATGCTGTTTTGTAGGACTCTCAAAATAATATAAGTGAAGCATGAGAGAACAAAAGTTTCTATAAAACAAATCCACCAACGTGCTCTAAAAGATATAAGTGAAGCACTAGAGCAAAAGCTATATAACTCAAAAGATATAAGTGAAGCACATAGAGTATTCTAACAATTTCCGAATCATGAGTGTCTCTCGCAAAAAGGTGTGTTCAGCAAGGATGATTGTGGAAAAATAACAATTAAAGACTCAAATAATACAAGACGCTCCAAGCAAAACACATATCATGTGGTAAATAAAAATATAGCTCCAAGTAAAGTTACCGATAGAAGTAGACGAAAGAGGGGATGCCTTCCGGGGCATCCCCAAGCTTTGGCTTTTAGGTGTCCTTATATTATCTTGTTTGTGCCATGGGCATCCCCAATCTTAGGCTCTTGCCACTCCTTTTTCCATAATCCATCAAATCATTACCCAAAACTTGAAAACTTCACAACACA
Organism: Triticum urartu; assembly: GCF_003073215.2. Lineage (NCBI taxonomy): Eukaryota > Viridiplantae > Streptophyta > Magnoliopsida > Poales > Poaceae > Triticum > Triticum urartu. The sequence goes on along the minus strand of NC_053024.1, from coordinate 437,202,676 downwards.
AAACTTAAAGTAGAAAATCTCGTGAGCTCCGTTAGCGAAAGAAAACAAAAAACCACTTCAAGGTACTGTAATGAACTCGTTATTTATTTATATTGGTGTTAAAACTACTGTATTCCAACTTCTCTATGGTTTATAAAATATTTTACTAGCCATAGATTCATCAAAACAAGCAAACAACACAGGAAAAACAGAATCTTTCAAAAACAGAACAGTCTGTAGTAATCTGTAGCTAACGCAAGATCTGAAGCCCCAAAAATTCTAAAATAAATTTCTGGACGATATTAATTTATCTATTAATCATTTGCAAAAATAATTAACTAAATATCACTTTCCAAATAAAAATGGCAGCAGTTCTCGTGAGCGCTAAAGTTTCTGTTTTTTACAGCAAGATTAAAAAGACTTTCCCCAAGTCTTCCCAATGGTTCTACTTGGCACAAACACTAATTAAACGCAAAAAACACAACCAAAACAGAGGCTAGATAAATTATTTATTACTAAACAGGAGCAAAAAGCAAGGAATAAAAATAAAATTGGGTTGCCTCCCAACAAGCGCTATCGTTTAACGCCCCTAGCTAGGCATAAAAGCGAAGATAGATCTAGGTATTGCCATAATAATGAGATAGATCATTAAAACTCATTTCATATTACCTATGTTCGGCCACAAGTTTTCTTTGAGGCAAGCAAAAGTAATCAAAAGGTCTAAATTTAATGGGACAAAAGTTACCAAGATCAACTTTAGGAGGTATAGGTTCCTCCTTTGGAACCTTCGTATTGCACAACCAATTCATCATTATAAGCATTCTTTTGACAGAACTTTGTGAGCCTATACTCGAGAGAATGTCCTAATTCATTATTTTGAATAGCCAAATCATTATTAAGTTCAGAAATTCTATCAACTAGAACATTGGTAGGAACCCTTTTTTCTAAGATTTTCATTGAAAGCAACATAGTCTAGAGATTGAAAATGCATTATTTCTTCTTGATCAAAAAGGATAGCCTCTATGTGTGGACGGTAAGCGTCCACCCTATAATGCGCAAATATTTCTTTGGCCTCTTTTATTATGAATCTAAACTCATGAGCCAAAAAGATAGTAGCGGCACGCTTAACAGAAGAATGCTCAATATTAGAAAATTCTAAGAAAATCCTTTGTATGCAATGATGCATGTGCATAAATTGTCTTTCAAGTTCAACTACAAGCATGGCGGTAGCGTCCGCAAGACTACTAGTTCTATGAAGGATAAAGCTACCCATAGAAGGCAAAGCACCGGCACAAGTAAAGAAATCTTGGATAACTCCTTTTCCAATAATATTACCACTACCAATTCGAAAAAAATTTGTATGTAAGATAGGGGGTTCTTCAGCAGGAGCTTCAGAATTTTTCATGATATTATTATTATCCATATCGACAATAATTTCCCCGATTTCAGACATAATGGCGGAAAGTGCAAGGGGCAAGAAGAGGCAAATAGAAAAAGAGAGGGAGGATGGAGAGAGAGAGGGCGAATAAAACGGCAAGGGTGAAGTGGGGGAGAGGAAAACGAGAGGCAAATGTCAAATAATGTAATGCGGGAGATAAGGGTTTGTGATGGGTACTTGGTATGTTGACTTTTGCGTAGACTCCCCGGCAACAGCGCCAGAAATCCTTCTTGCTACCTCTTGAGCACTGCGTTGGTTTTCCCTTGAAGAGGAAAGGGTGATGCAGTAGAGCAGCGTAAGTATTTCCCTCAGTTTTTGAGAACCAAGGTATCAATCCAGTAGGAGGCCACGCACGAGTCCCTCGCACCTACACAAACAAATAAACTCCTCGCAACCAATGCGATAAAGGGGTTGTCAATCCCTTCACGGTCACCTACGAGAGTGAGATCTGATAGATATGATAAGATAATATTTTTGGCATTTTTATGATAAAGAGAAATAAAGATGCAAGTAAAATAAATGGCAAAGGAAATAACATAAGTATTGGAAGATTAATATGATGGAAAATAGACCCGGGGGCCATAGGTTTCACTAGAGGCTTCTCTCGAGAGCATAAGTATTACGGTGGGTAAACAAATTACTGTTGAGCAATTGACATAATTCAGCATAGTTATGAGAATATCTAGGTATGATCATGTATATAGGCATCACGTCCAAGACAAGTAGACCGACTCCTGCCTAGATCTACTACTATTACTCCACACATCAACCGCTATCCAGCATGCATCTAGAGTATTAAGTTCAAGAGAACAGAGTAACGCTTTAAGCAAGATGACATGATGTAGAGGGATAAACTCATGCAATATGATATAAACCCCATCTTGTTATCCTCGATGGCAACAATACAATACGTGCCTTGCTGCCCCTATAGTCACTGGGAAAGGACACCGCAAGATTGAACCCAAAGCTAAGCACTTCTCTCATTGCAAGAAAGATCAATCTAGTAGGCCAAACCAAACTGATAATTCAAAGAGACTTGCAAAGATAACCAATCATGCATAAAAGAATTCGGAGAAGATTCAAATATTGTTCATAGATAAACTTGATCATAAACCCATAATTCATCGATCCCAACAGACACATCGCAAAAGAAGATTGCATCAAATAGATCTCCACAAGAGAGGGGGAGAACTTTGTATTGAGATCCAAAAAGAGAGAAGAAGCCATCTAGCTAATAACTATGGACCCGTGGTCTGAAGTAAAATACTCACACTTCATTGCAGAGGCTATGGTGTTGATGTAGAAGCCCTCCGTGATTGATACCCCCTCCGACGGAGCTCTGGAAAAGGCCCCAAGATGGGATCTCGTGGATATAGGAAGTTACGGCGGTGGAATTATGGTTTTGGCTCCGTATCTGGTAGTTTGGTCGTACGTAGGTATATATAGGAGGAAGGAGTACGTCGGTGGAGCAACGTGGGCCCCACAAGGGTGGAGGGCACGCTTGGGGGTAGGCACGCCTCATACCTCGTGCCTTCCATGTTGATTGCTTGACGTAGGGTCCAAGTCCTCTGGATCATGTTCGTTCCGAAAATCACGTTCCCAAAGGTTTCATTCCGTTTGGACTCCGTTTGATATTCTTTTTCTGCAAAACCCTAAAATAGGCAAAAAATAGCAATTCTGGGCTGGGCCTCCGGTTAATAGATTAGTCCCAAAAATAATATAAAAGTGTATAATAATGCCCAATAATGTCCAAAACAGGATATAATATAGCATGGAACAATAAAAAATTGTAGATACGTTGGAGACATATTACCTAGTCCCGGCGCTGGCCCTCCACCCTCTCAATTCCATCGACGCAGTTGATGATGGGCTTGATACGCTCCTTGAGCACCGCGAGGTCCGCCTTCTCCGACAAGCTCTCCAACGCGTCGGCAAAGTTGACGGAGGGGTTCCAGAACACCACTTTGGTGAGTACCTTGGTTAGGGTGCCCCGGCACAGCCTCCGGGACTCGTTCGCTAGATAAGTTGCCCGGTTGGAGCGGAGCTGCTCCAGGGCTCCAAGAACGCCCTCGAAGAACAGGGCATTCTAGCATTAGGACTCACGTTCGGCTCTGGGAGGTACCTCACATTCGGCATCCCCATGGCAGCCAGCTTCGTGGTGATCCTACCGGCAACATCGGCGAGGCGGCTGACCCAATGGTTTATGCTCTCCACGTACTCTTTGTGTCCGACGGCATCATCCCTCCGCAGCTGCCTCTCCTCCTCCAGGCCCTTGGTCAGGGTCTCTTCCCAGGCCCTGACCTCCGAATGCGTCCCCTCAAGGCCCTCCAACTTCAGCTTCAGGTTTTGATGGCGTCGTTGGCCTTGGAGAGCAGCTCGGCCTTGCCAAGGACTATGGCCCATGCCTCCGCCAGAGTGCCATTGGCCACATCCTTCTCCTCCGTCAGCTTCAGGACCCGTTCCTTCAGCCCATCTCGCTCCACCTCCACCTCCGCCACCTTGCCGGCATGGACCAGGGCTTGAGCATTGAGTGCCTCACTGTACCTATGCTCCAACTCCTAGGTCCGCTGTGCGACGAGCTTCTAGACCTCATCATCCTTGCCGCAGAGTGTGGCGGCGAGCACCTCCTCACGAGCGGCAAGGTCCTCCTCCTGGGAGTTCAGCTCGGCTTGGTGCTGGTGCCGGACGGCCTTGTCCTTGGCGGCATGTTCCCTTGCCGCCTCCCGGGCTTTCTCGACGTTAGACTGTTTCAGGATGAGCTCATGTCTGCGCTCAGCCAATAGATCCTGGGCGACTTTTAGTTCATCATGGGCCTGGCGGAACTAGGCCTGCATCTCAACAATGCGCTCCTCGAGGTCCACCTCCGCTTTTTCCATCGCCGCCATCCTGGACTTCGCCTTGTCTAGGCGAGCACGGTGAAGCGCCTGGAGCTTTTGGAAGTTGACGCTCATGGCTCGAAGGAGCTGCTCCTCCTGGGAACCGCCGCCACCGGCGCTCGGTTCGTCAACAACCTCAAGCCCGGCGGCAGCGAGCGCCTCGTCATCGAACACCTACCCTTCGGTGGTGCCCTGCTGCTCGCCGTTCCTGGGAGGTGGACGAACAGGTCGTCGCGCACCTTCAAATATTTGCTCGAGCCAGAGGCAGCCGAGAAGGAGGGTTGATCATCGACCAACCCTCCCCGGCAAGCCCCTTGCCGGCATCCCCGGCAGTCCCCTTGCCGGCCTCCCCGGCAGGCCCCTTGGCGGCCTCTTCAATGGCGGTCTTGGCGGCCTCCTCGGCGGCAATCTTGTTGGCCTCGTCCTCGGCGTCCCTGGTGACCTCCTCGATGACGGTGTCGATATCCTCCTGGGCCGCCGAGGAAGGGCCTGGATACCAAGAAGGGGACTAAGATGGATCCAAGACCAAGATTCAAAAGAAGAAGAAGGAATAGGGATGAGAAGCGAACCACTTACCGGCACCAGGCTAGGAAGAATTGGCGCCTTCCCCGCCACCGTTCATTGCCGAGGAAGAACCACCGGCACCCAAGCTCACCCCTCCTCCTCCATATGTGTGGGCTCAGTGGTTGATGCCCTTGCCGGGGACGCCCTTCTCGGCGGTGTAGTTGAGGGGGGCGGCGTGTTGGGGGTGGCCCTCGGCGGCTCCTACTGTTGCCGTTCTCCTCCTGCAAACCCGACAAGGTCAGCATCAAAGATCCACACCCCAAGGCTTATCAGTGAAGGAGTGAGTGGCGGACTCACGCTGGGGGCTGAAGCGAGGGCTACGTCGGGGGCTGCTCTCCACCAGCAGCGGCGTATGCGGAGTACCCGCAGGGGGCTTGTCGCCCGCTGAGGCCTTGGCCCTCTTCGCCACCCTCTACGCCAGCGTCTCCGTGTACCTGTGAAGATAACACCAAATCAAAGGAAGATAACACAGGCGTAAGGTCAGGAAGTGATGCGGGCAGAATACTTACTCATCCTCCACCTCCTCCTCCGCTAGCTTCCTCTTCCTTTTCGGGCTGAAGGACCTGAGGTCGAACTCGGCCTCCAGGGTGCCGTCTGAAGGAGGAGGAGAAGGGGACGAGGTCAGGTGCCGCTTGGACGAGGAATAAGCACTTGTTGTCCTCTTCGTCACCGCGGCCTTCACCACCCTCTTCACTGTTGCGGCCTTCATCGTCCTCGTCTCGTGCACGGGCTGTCCCTGGGCCGGCTGCCACTATGTGATCCTGTCGGGCCGGACCTGCTCGCCAGAGGAAGCCCGCCGCAGGACACGCCGCCTCCGGTGGATGGGGGGTCGTTCACCTCGAGCTCCTTTTCGGATGACTCGTCGCCCACATCTTCCATGAGGGGAGCCTCATCGCCGGTGTCGCTGGCATTCCTGGCAGACTCCTCCCACTGGGCGAGCTCCCTCTCCTCGGCAGCCGCATCAGCCTCATCCTCCATGCCTCCAGCGCTGCCAGCCTCCCTGGCGAGCGTCGCCTCCGCCGCCCTGGCGGTGATGTAGTCCAGCTCCGCCTTGATGGTGTCCTGGATGAGCAGCGGTTCGTCGCAGACATAAGCCTCCGATAAGGTGTCGAAGAACTCCTGCACCCTCTCCACTGGCGGCTCGGCCCAGGCTGGGTCAAGGCCATGTGCGTTGAAGTCCGGCATCATTGCAATGATGTCAGACTGACGAGAGTTGTTGCTCAGCGAGACCACTCCTGCCAGCAAGCCAAACAGGGGTCCCTTGACGGCCTTGCCAGCCTTCGCGGCCCTGCTAGTCCTCTCAGCCCTGCCGTCGCTGCCCACGTCGAGCTGAAAGAGCCTTTGATAGAAATGGGCATGCCCCATCACCGTGAAGTTGTGCTTCAGGCCAGGGCGGAGCCTCATGACGTCGGTCGCATTCCTGAAGTCCCACGCCGGCCTCCCCATGTTGTGCAACAAGGCGATTCGGCGATGGATGAAGTCCGCCCAATCAACTCAAGGGTGAGCCCGGCTGCGGTGAGGCGATGGATCCTGGTGGTGGCGACCGAGAGCTTCTTCTCATTGGCGTCGAGGTCGCTCCAGTCCACGCGGCGGGTCGGCGGGCTCTGACGAACCCGGCAAAACTCCTGCGGGTCCTCCTCCGCGATCCAGTACCACTGGCCCCGCCACTCCTCCCACCTCTCCTTCTGGGCACCCTCTAGGTACGTTCCTTTCTCCTGGGTCCTCGGGATCCAGGTGATGCTCCCAAAGATGGCGCCCCCTGGTTGGAGGTGAGGAGAGAAGTAGTGGCGGAAGAGTGTTGTGCTAGGGAGCACCCCGGCAATGCCCTCACAGAGGTGGGCGAAGAGAGCCATGCACGCCACTGCGTTGGGCGTGACATCCAAAAGATGGAAGTTGTAGATGTGCATGTCGTCATTGAAGAAGTCAGAGAAAGGGGGGCAGAGCCCACAAGAGAAGAAATCGACGAAGAAGGGCAAGAAGAAGTTCTTGAGGTGAACCGCATCGACCGTCGACGGGAAATAGGTGAGCTGCATCCGCTGCGCCGCCGACTCGCTCTCCGGCGCCTCTTTCTTCCCAGCATCCTTGGCCGCTCCCTTGCCCCTGCTGGTTTTGGGCGCCATGGCAGCTGGGGGGCGAAGGATCAAGAGAAATGGGGGCGCAACGGCAGCGAGCAGAGCCGGGAACTTTGAATCTTTCGCCTGAGGAAGAAGAGAGGAACGACGATTCAGAGATTGGAAGAGGCGCAGAGGGTAAATGAGCAACGCGTTTGCGGATTTTTCCCTTTTTTATGGGGAAGGCGCGGGCCGCCTCTTTACCATTTACCATCATGTGACGCATTAGGGCAGCAACTGCCCCACGCATGACCCCCATGTCATGCACGACCCCCACGTCGCGCATTCAACACGGGTTGTGGGGAAGTGCGACGGGCGAGGGAGTTATAGGAGTACAACCCGGCCGTGCGTGCTCGCGCACCGTTTTGGGCCTAGCCCAACAACGCGTTGCGCTTATGTATGGCCCAGGCCCGGGGGCTCGTGTCGGTGCACAAAAGGAGGGGTCCTATTTTGTACCCCTTTACTTGTGCGCGGGCAGTTGGAGCTGCGCCAACGGCCACACCTAGTGGGGAAGAGGAAGGAAGCGAAGCCACGAGACAACCAGAGCAATGCCAAGCCGGAAACATGAATAGCATAGGGGCGAGGTGGACTCCCCCGGCAAGGCCCTTGCCGGGGAAACTTGCCCGACACCAGCAGAGCCGCCCCCCTTGAGCCCAAGAGTTCCAACACAATCAACCACTTTGGAACTGAGGCTTGCGAGGCACCTCCATGGTGTCATGCAAATCTTTGTGGAGACTAGAAGCACACAAGACTAGATGACAACTAGAAGACGAAGATCTTCGGCAAGATCCTTGCCAAGGATACCCACGAGACCCCCGGCAAGACCCTCGCCGAGGACGACCACGATGCCGTGGCAAGACCCTTGCCAGGGCCCCGACAAGACTCTTGTCGAAGACATCCGCGGGGCCGTAGCCAAACCAGCTAGGCAGGCGCCTGTGTGGCGACGTGCAGCCTCTAGGCCGAGTCGGCAAGCACCTGCGTGGTGGCATGCAGATCTTCGTGAAGACTCTGCCATCACACCAACTCACCAGCCAGCCAGTGTGGCGCTACACGCCTCAACAGTTTGGACGCGTGTCGAAGCCAGGTAAAGTGACGACATCTGGGACGAGCTTCATTGCCGTCCCTGATAAAGCAAGAAGGGCACGTCGGTAGCGCATTAAATGTGTTTGTCCTACGGTGCCAAGATATAGACTCGGCTATTGTATAGCTTTCCACCTCCTGTGTGCCACTGTGGCAGCCCCTTTGACTATAAAAGGAGGCCCGCAGTGTACTGAGCGATGATTCGGGTTTTTTGGACCCTGCATGCCTTGTAACTAGTCCAAGAACACCAGATAAACAGAAACCACCAGGAGTAGGGTTTTATGCATCACTTGCAGCCCGAACTTGGATAATCCCCCCCCCCCCCCCCGTTAATCTCTCAATCCCGCTCTTTCCACAGCCCCGCGCCCGCCAACCGCAGCAAAAAATGATTCCTCGTGACCCCGTAGGTGCCAGGTGCCGTTTCCCCCGACAGGGAGAAAGAAGACTGGTCGCTATCTTTGCCTAAGAATTATATCGATTGAATGTAACGACACTATCATAGGAAATTATATCCTCCTGTTAAATCGTGAATTTAAAGAATTGGTGCATGATCATTTAGCTTTATTTATTTATTTATTTATTTATGTTTAGGGGACCATGAGCACGTACTTGGGCCGGATTCATGTGAGAGCCTCCCTTCCAGTTAATTATGGGCTCCTCTATTGGGCCTTCATCAGTGGGCTGCATGTTATCAACAAATGTGTACCACTCAAAAAAGAAGTGGAAAATGTGTTCCTACAAAAAATAGTATGCGCTACGTACGGTACAAGGCACTAAAGGATCGGACCGTGCAACGACTTCCAAAACATTATGTTTGTCGTTCTAACAACACATTTATTCAACCAACAGACAAAGTATAGTACTGATTGTACATTGAAAACAGCAGCAACAGCAACCAGGGCTGGGGGTGCAACAGAAGCAGTAAGCAGGCCAGAAGAGTAAAGACGCAACTCTCTCTTCCAAACCAAACATCAGCCATCATTACAAAAGGGCTATAAAAAAAGAACAAGTGTATGCATCAAACAAAAAAATATCGTACTACACCAAGTGTACGCATCTAACTAACTGGCTCAGTTAGACGTTACTATTTATTAAGCTGTGGAGATTGGTTGACGGCTTGAACCAGATGGGTGCCTGACGGGGGAAACTCCAGCCAGTAGGTCGAAGTCTAATACTTGCAACCCTCTCTCCTACTTTGGGCTGTAGAGCGTGATGACACATATCAGGGTATGGTGCATGTAGAGACGCATGGTACGCTGTGTACACATAGTTTTGCCTGATGAATGAAACCGCGCCACCATCATGATCCTTGCCATCGGTTATCTCCTAGTTAATCGGATAATTCAGTCCGAGAAACAAAGAGCATGTACCAAGGCTACTTACCAGCCTCCAGTCAAAAATTCCTGAAGGCCCAGAGAAGTTGGGATCCTGCTCAAAGACCTTGCAGTGACTGTGATTGTATTCCGCGAAACAACATGTCCGGTACATGTGAACGATCATCAATCGTTCGCCGTCATCTGATCGAGCCAGGAACCACCTGCAATTGTCATGCCACTTTTCTTTGAAAGGTTCTGGGATTAGGAAGGGTAGGGACACCAGGCGGCCTACAACATCATATCAAGTTGGAGTCAAATAAAAAAGGGCTCTTAGTGTAGTCAATCTTAAGAACAGCATGTTATGAGCATGAATATTTTTTCAGTAAATGTTGATAGTAATATAAGCAAGCCATCATGATATCATAGGAAAGTAACATACACTACAAAAAAAGACACATCCGTGACATTTTGGGCCGAAAGAATTTTTTTTCTGTCATACATATGACACTTCTATGACGATAATTGTGACCAAACCCGGTATCATCATAGATGTGGTGGGCTCCTACTTCTATGACAAAAAATCATGACAGAAAATGGGCTTCTCGTCCTGGGTGGGCCGAAGACATTCTTTGGGCCGTCCATGATGGAAAAAACCGTGGTAGAAGCGAGGGGGAGGAAAATTTTAGGGAGTTCCCGGTTACGGTGGGAGGTCGGGGGCCGAGCGATGCGTGTTTCTCTCGTACACGTACACGCGTGTGTGCGAGGCGTTGGCTCTAACTGAACCCGAGCGAGGCGTTGGGCTCTAACTGAACCCGAGCGATTGCACTACAGGCTACGCGTTACTGAACCCGAGAGATCGATCGATGGCTGTTAACTGAACCCGATCGAGCGATTCCTTCGCTACTGCTGCTAATTGAAGCCGATCGATGGGATGAACAGTGAGCGTTTCGGGGGGGGGGGGGGGGGGGGGGGGGGGGGGGGGGGGGGGGGGGGGGGGGGGTTGGATGAACAGTGAGCGGTGGCGTTGCCTCTGGATGAACAGGACCCCGTGGTGTGGTGGAGGGCTGGATGAACAGTAGACGGTGGAGCGGTGCCTGTGGAGGGGTGGATGAACAGGACCCCGTGGTGTGGAGGGCTGGATGAACAGTAGACGGTGGAGGGGGGGTTGAACAGGACCCCGTGGTGTGGAGGGCTGGTGAACAGTAGACGGTGGAGGGGTGCCCGTGGAGGGGTGGTTGAACAGGACCCCGTGGTGTGGAGGGATGGATGAACAGTAGACGGTGTGGAGGGGTGGTTGAATAGTAGCCGGTGGAGTAGCGCGCGGTGGAGGCTGGATGAACAGGAGCCCGTGGATGAACAGTCGCAGGTGGAGGCTGGAGGAGGTCGACGGTGGATGAACAGTAGCTCGTGGAGGCTGGAGGGGGTCGACGGTGGAGATGAACAGTATCCCGTGGAGTCCCGTTTTGCGGTACGCCACACCCCTCCCAATGAACAGGACCCCCGTTTCGACCGTAGCGCTCCAAACAAGTCTGTTTCGTCTGTTTTGCGGTACGCCACACCCCTCCCGATCAACAGGACCCCCGTTTTGACCATAGGAGGTCCGTTTCCTCCATTTTGCGGTATGCCAGACCCCTCCCAATCAATAGGATCCCGTTTCGAACGTGACCGGTCGAACACAAGGCTGATTCCTCTGTTCTGCGGTACGCCAGGCCTTGTTTCCATCGCCTGTTCCGTCCAAGCCCTCCCGATGAACACAACGCATTCCGTTGCCTCCCCATGAACACGACGCATTCCGTTGCCTCCCCATGAACACGACGATGATGCTATTTCTCCGTTCCGACCCAGCCATGTACACAAGCCCTGGCCGTACGTATGCGCGAGTAGGAGTTTGAGACCCCGCCCGTATGTACACATACGTGGCTGTATTTTCTTTCTTGCACCCTGGCCGCTGTACGTACGTGTAAATGCTACGTGCATGCCCCTACTACGACATGTGTGCGCCTCTACTACGACACGTGCGTGCCTCTACATCGACCAGTAGGTACGTACACATTCGCGACCAGAATGACAACGCTACGTACGCTTCGACCAGGTGGTTCCCGACTGTCAGGCACTTCCTTGCCTGCGAAGATGTAGCTGGTGGGTCCCAGCAGTCAGGGGGCGAATCATTTTTTTTGCCCAAACGCACTTCCTTGCATGCGAAGATGTAGCTGGTGGGTCCCAGCAGTCAGGGGGAAACATTTTTTTCACGAAATACGGTGGCCCGTCTGGTGGGTCCCGCTGTCAGGTGGAGGAATAATTATTTTGCACGTAATAAGGAGGCACTTCCTTGCTGCGGCCGTGGACCCAGCTGTCAGCCTCTCCACATACAGTCCACGTCTGATGGAAGCCGTTCCTTGACCACGTTGACCACACCGTGCCGAGAGCACCAGGGCGGTGGACGACGGCGAGGCCTAGGAAGGGGACGACGCGGAGCCGGGGAAGACGCGGTAGTGGATGCCCATGCGTAGAGGAGTACGAGGGTTCACTGGTTCGCTGCGGTGTGAGGCTCCCGTTGCCGCAGAATAACAGGGGGTGTTGGTGAGTAGAGAGGGATGGCCTGGCTAGCGGTGGGAGTAGTAGGGGGCGGTAAGGCCTCCGCCGCATCGCAGCCGGCGACGGGAGGCAGGAGCATGAGGCATGACCGACGCTGGTTTGGGCGGCTGGAGCAAGAAGACCAGAGGTTGAAGAAGCACTGCGGCTATTGGATGGACATCGTACGGTCACTGGAGCTAGAATCGTGCATATTGACTAAGTTGACAAAGCCCTCCGTCCCCGTCAACTTAGTAGGCCCACAAGTCAGCCTGCCACTATACTGGGTCCCAGCTAACAGGGGGAGTATTCATTTTTTTGTGCGTAATAAGGAGGCACTTCCTTGCGTGCGAAGATATAGCTGGTGGGTCCGAGCTGTCAGCGGCGGTAACATTTTTTTCGCGAAATACAGAGGCCCTTTCGGTGGGTCCCTCATGTCAGGTGGAGGAATCATTATTTTGCGCGTAATAAGGAGGCATTTCCTTGCGTGCGGCCGTGGACCCAGCTGTCGGCCTCTCCACGTAAAGTCCACTTCAGATGCATGTCGGTCGTTGACCACGTTGACCAGGCCGTGCCGAGAGCACCAGGGCGGTGGACGACGGTGAGGCCTAGGAAGGGAACGACACAGAGGCAGGGAAGACTCGACAGTTGTTTCCCACGCGGAGGGGAGTACGACTGTACGAGGGTTTACTGGTTCGTCTGCCGTCGCCGGAGAATAACAGCAGGTGTGGGTGAGTAGAGGGATGGTTAGGCCAGCGATGGGAGTACGGTGGGGAGGTGAGGCCTGCGCGGCAGCAAAGCCAGCCGCGGGGAGGAGGGAGCAGGCAGTCCCACCGGCGCCTGTTTGAGCGGCTGGAGCAGGAAGAGCAGAGATTGAAGAAGCACGACGGCCGTTGGATGGCCATCCAACGGTCACTCCTTCTGCGTCAACCTTTTTTTATGGAAGCCTCAAATCTGTGGAAAACATCATACAGCCCATTTGCTAATTCTCAAGGGTTTTTTTGGAGCCCATATTCTTTTTGTTAGCATTACATCCCATATTGTGGCCACGGTTAAAAAATTATACGAAATTTTGCATATTTCGGTGCAGTCCGAACTGTTTTTTATCCCGAAATTTCGACTCACATTCAAACTGATTTTAAAAATAAATGTATATCAATATAAAATCCAACAAATTCTCCACGCATAAAAATTAATGTAATTTAAAATCTCAAAGTGAAAAAAAAGATATTTGAAACTAATTGCCGGTTTGATGTGTTTTAAAAATGTACAGCCCATTTCTCCTTACTGATGGGCCATTTTCTCGGCCAGCCGAATGAAAGCTCTCCTCGTCTTGAAAGATTTGCAGCCCAACTGGCCTGACAGAGCGACTTACTTGGCAAATAACAAAAAAACTGGGCTGTGACCGTGGACCCAGCTGTCAGTCCATTTGTTTTTTTAGTCCATTTGGTGGGCTGGGTGAAACAATGATGTAGCATCTATGCAGCCCATTTAAATCCCATTTGCATTTTTCTCGAAAGCCGCGGACTTGCTGGGCTGGGTGAAAATATCATGTTGGGCTAGACAGAGAAATGTTATAAAAACATAAACACATGATTGCACATCAGTAAAATCTTTGCAAGCTTATGTACGCAATCACTAGGAGTTAACTTGCCAAGTTATATATAAACAATTATTATTATTATTATTTTGTAAGAACTTTCAACTTATGAAACAAAATATCATTTTAATTTGATGAGTTAATAGTACGTGGGGTATTATTATTTTTTAGGCTAGACGTGGGACAGTTGAGTTGGTTCTAGGGGAAAGTACTGGGAGAAAACTCAGTTTACATCGAAAAAGAAAGTGGGAGAAAATTCAGAGACCTGCTGGGTCCACCTAAGGAGGGGAATATGTTGGGAGAAAGGAGATTCAAAGCACGACAGCCGAGTGAACTAGTTTTTTTTTACGGACAAGTGAACTAGTTTACATACATAAGCAAACTGCCACTAAAAAAGCAATCAGGTTAATGGGTTCTTAAAAGAAATATTTCGGACAAAACAGATAATTAATTACGACACATAGGCTAATGCATGAAACACTCACCTGATAAAGGTGCTTATAAATAGATAAAGTACAACATCTAGACCTTCCTGGCACGCTTGATCATGACGCTGCGGTTGTCCGTGTACTCGTCGATTACGGGAAGCAAACACGCCCTCATGTCCAAGATCTGCATGTACATGTCGTAGCATGTGTATGCGCCCTTGGCCATGTAGGTTATGTAGGCTAGATTCAGAGGTACCTCCCACGTGTTCAGGTCATCTTCTTTCATGTTGGCATATCAGGGGTCGATGATGGTCTCAGCGAGGTCAACCAGGGAGTCCTTCTCCTGCCCGTTGCTGATGATCTTGTATTGCTTCTGGATGTTAACAAGCTTGTTGCACCAGATGGCCGAATCGTCGCGTTCTTCCTTCTCTCCACCGTAGCGAAGCTGCAGTCAGCGCTGCCGGTGAAACAGGCGAATGCTCCAGAACCTGGTGCAGCCATAGGACTGAGGCGAGACAGAACTTCACCGAGTCCGTATCGTTTGTGTACATCACATTCAACTTGGTGCAACCATAGGACTGAACGGCAAACTCGAAGGGGAACTCCTTGCTGAAGTCCATATCCAGCAGGCTCACCCCTCGGATCGCCATTGGAGTCTCTTCGAGTGAACGAGTGTGTAGGCGGCGGCACCAGTTCGTTTTTCAGCTCTTGGGGAACTGGATTCAACAGTAAGCTGAGTGTGTACATGCGACAACAGTTATTACCCCTCCCTCGTCCGCTGCATGCCCAGCAGAAGATGCACCCTCGGCCACACGTCGGTTCATGAGCGGGTCTGTATTGGTACTGTAATAACAGGAGTTAGTGGTCACTTTACTTAAATTTAATTAGCTTTAATATAAATTTGTACTTACAACAAGCAATGCATTCACTCATTCTATCAGTGCCACGGGATCAACATGCACAACAATTAGAATTATTATTCTCAGGACACACATGTTCATCACATTTGTCGCACTTTCACAAAAGATAATACTACCGAGTTTGAACTGTTTGTCCTGAGCTCTTAACCGTCACAACATCTGTAGTTGAGTATTCCTATTTGCACAGCATGTTTGCACAGCACAAACAAGGAGACAGGAGAGCATGATTTCACTTTAATAGCGGCCTCCTTGAACTCAACCTCCAGCTCTACTTGGATGAGGTCTGCCTGGAGTTCCATGATTCAATTCATGCGCCTTTTTCTGCAGTTCACCTGAAATGAAGCATAGATTGCATCATTCAGCTAGCAAGAAGTACTTGCTCTTGTGAGCTGGCAGGTTCTTCTTTAGTAGTTGCACTAAAATTGAGGAACATTAAGGTTGGCTGTCCGGCTCATGTAAGGTGCAACTATAATTTTCTTATCCTTTTGTGCAGTTCCACTAAAATAAAGTGCCATTGTGGTGACAGTGACGGCTCCATCTTGCAAAGGCTAATAAAATGTTGCACGAGATTACCAGCAGAACTTGACGGAGATTTTGGAAATTCCAATCACCATTTTGTGCAGTTCCACCAAAATTGAGAGATGTTGCCCACGTGACATTTTAGTTGAACTACACAAGACACTCATTCCAAAAAAGTGTTTTCTGCAGTTCACCAAAAGGTCACAATAGCAACAAGGTGAAATGGATATCCCTATCTGCACAAAAAGATAGAAAGTAAAAAGTTGCTGGTCAATAAGAATATACAAAACATATACAAAATGAAAAGAAGCATCTTAATTATGTTCATGGCAATCACGCAAGGACAATAGAAATTTTAAAACATCAGCGATGCTTCATGTTACCAGAAGCATTACGATCAACAATGAGATTCCTCAAATATGGGATTACTTTAATGGTGGCATTGCTTGTTTACCAGACACAGTAAATCAACAGCAGCTAAAGAGTTGGTTTAAGGGCATTGGACCATGGGGACACCAGGACACTCAGCAGCGTAAAGGAGCAACTTACTTATCATACTAGGGAAAACAACAGGAGTGCCATTGTACTATGTGAGGGCAGCAAATCTAATCCTGGAGACCTTTTACTATGTGAGGGCAGCAAATCTAATCCTGGAGACCTTTTACTATGTGAGGGCAGCAAATCTAATCCTGAGACCATTTACTATGTGAGGGCAGCAAATCTAATCCTGGAGACATTTTACTATGTGATGGCAGCAAATCTAATCCTGGACATACTCTGTTGACTTGTCCACTAGCCGCCACTTTCTATCCTTTTTTCAACCAATAATAGATCTGTTCCTTATCCAGTTTGTACTGCGTTTTCCCATTATTTCCCTTTTCAACCAAGAGACTGGTTGGGTATTCGGTCTCTACTACTTTCACCATATTATTTCCCCTTTGAATCAAGTCCTAGATTCATGCTACAACTTTCCCCCCTTTATTCGTTGTTTGAACAAAGCCCTAGATTCGAATGCATGAAGTAGCTTTACCTCTAATAATACTAAAAATTTAGGTGGCTTTGAATGAGCCGATGGGAGTAGAAAAAGATGCACATGCAGACATGTGGGGAGCTGGGGCAGTAGAGCAAGGCCGCTTTCGAAGAACTTATACCTGAGGGTCGCCGGGATGTCGGCGGCGGCAGGTTGGATCTGCGGACAATACGGCAGGGAGGAAGAAGGGTCGGAGGACCTCCCGAGCCGGCCATGTGTCGGAGAGAACGGCACGGGCAGAGGATCGGGCCCCTCTAGCAGCTGTGGGTTTCCTCCCTCGACAGCGATGACCGCGTGAACGATGCACCCTTTAGTCCTGTACACACACCGGCCGAAGGGATCCGACCGGATCTGTGACCAGCGGTGAGCAGAGAGAAAATGTCGCTACCGCTGTCTTGTTTATATCTGGAGAGGATGAGAGAATGAAGAGAGCAACCCTAGTAAATCAAGCGCTCAGGCCCCTGCGTCCATATATAGTGGAGTGATTATCTTTTTTCTCTCCACAACAAGCGTTCCAATTTGTGTACGTGGCATTAAAGAAAAGAAACTCTCTATTTAAGGTGACTACTGTACGACTCCTACTTACAAAATATAGTGGAGCACCTTGGAATCTGAACATGTGTTGGGGACAACCAAATTGAGCCTTATAAAATGGAAAAACTAAAATTTTGAGATAAGCCCTATAAACCGGAAAGGAGGGAGTAGAAAAAGAAGTACTCCATCCGGGAATAGTGCTGCACTTCGAAACTAGAACCGTCAATAAATTTTGAGCTTGAGTCTCGTCACATTCCAAATTACTCCACGCTATATTGAATTGCAAACCTGTTCACACCGATCACAACCTAAACGGTTTCCCACTTCGGAGCGTATTAGTACTCGGTTATAAATACTAGTATGCCAAGATGACTGCACATTCCTCCTCAACTCCTCATCCACAAAAACAAATAAGTCATTCAGCATCCTTCCCTTGCGTTTGCCATGGCCAGCGTGAGTTCTGGGTCGAGAGATTGCCACCAGGGAGAGGCGAGCATGGAAGCGGAAGCACGAGAGATGTCATGCCTCGCTACGAGAGCAGCCGACATGTCCCACCGTGCGGAAGTAGCAACACAGAGGTCCCGCCGTGCCGCTGAAGCAGCACGGAGGTCCCGTCGCGCCGTCGATGCAGCAGACTAGTCCAGCCGCGCCATGGAAGCAGTAGAGATGTCCCGCCGTGCCACGAATGCAGTAGAGATGTCCCGCCGCGCAGCGGCGTCCTGGGAAAATTTCTCACGGGCACGCGACGACTGTTACAGGCGCATGCATGTGATCGTCCATAGCCAGACGGATCAGATCTCCCGCTCGGCGAGGTTGCAGGACGACATGGTAGCCTCGTTTGGATAGGCTACCGGCGTCATCCGGCAACTAAGGGAGGGCAATGAGAGGCTCCGGGCCGAGCGTGACCTGCTGAGGGAGAAGATCATCTGAAGTGCAGACCTGCAGGAGGATACTAGTGCCTTGTTGAAGAAACTTATGGACGAGAATGACATGCTCCGCAACGAGCGCCAAAGGCTGGTGGAGGAATCCATGGATGTTCTCAAGCAACGTCTTGAGGACATGAAAGAGCTCATTGCCGCTCGCCGCGGAGACTAGTTTCCCGGTTTATTTTGATGTAATAATCGGTTTAGGGTGTGGATTGTGTCGTCGGTTGTGAAATGTTGGGTTCTAGCGCGGATGTTTGGCCTTTGTTGGCCTCTTGGGATGTTGCGATTTCAATCTGGTAGCTTTTAGTCCTTCGTGTTAGGCTGGAGTTGTGCTGAACTTCTTGTGAATTGTGGTGGTTTTCAGTAATGAAAATCAGAAGGGGCAAGCCCTTCTTTGATCAAAAAAAATTCAATCGTCCTTATACATTAGTCTTGCTATAAGTTGTAGTAGATGCTATATAGGTCCGTCGGATCTTACATCAAGATCCATGCTTTCAGATTTTCTTTTTTCTCTCTTAAATCTCAGTCAAGTGAGACATAGCCACACCATTGAACAGAGGCTCTGGCGCCATTAATGGAGACCTTGGGAGAGAGGTGGACGACAGATGGAGGTCAAAGGGCTCTCCTCCCGATAAGCACGCGCAGGGGTCTGATCGCATGCCTCTCGTACTCAAATAGCTACCCTGCACGTCGCCTCCTAGCTAATAAAAAAGGGGATGCATGGCGGCACGTAAATGGTACTAGTAAGTAGAACGCCCATGGTTTCGATAATACTTGTGTTTCCGATTGTAACGTGACAACACTTCTTCCAAAATGAGTTTGTTGATTGTTAATGTGTGTGCCTTCGCAAATCGGACTGCAAATTTACCACAGCATGTTGGTGTCATGTCATCGCACCAAGCCAAGTTTCATTATTTTCATGCGTGTTTTGGATTTACAGGAATTAAAAAACTAAGTTTCTCAATGTTTCCAACCCAGCCACGACGCCCAGAATTTTAAATTTCATTCCCATTTCTTGCATGGAACCTAGAAATTTACCCGAGGACACACATGTGATTTTTCAACCAACTTTGGTGCACTAGAACATGTGCTTGTATTTCAAATTTGAATTATGCACACAAAGGTGACACGTTCCCTCCTAGAACCACGAGCCTTCTTGAGAGAAGCTCCGATTTGCAAGAAGCTTATACCAAAATTTGTTCCTATTCGGCGATTTTTTCACCACGACATGGTACTACCATGACATGACACCATGCCAAGTTTCATGATTTTAAAACCAAGTTTCTCAATGTTATTGACCAAGCCACAATGCCCAGATGTTTGAATTTTATTCTCATTTTTTGCATGGGACCTACTCCCTCCTTCCATCTATATAGGGCCTAATGTGTTTTTCAAGATAGCCTTTGACTATTGACAAGATTAATAGCACATGAGATGTATACTATGCAAATTATATTATTGGAAGCTCCTTTGACATACAAAATTGAAGGTATGCTTTGTGTAAGTTGCATGTCATATATTATTGCTCTAACGTTTGGTCAAAGTTAGCCTCGAAAAACGCATTAGGACCTATATGCATGAGAGGAGTCGACTTTGAGAGAACGTGTTTGTTCGAGAGACACCGAGGAAGACTACTATATATCGATGGTGCATGTAGGCGGGAATTAAACTAAGGGATGGTCTTATTGGTTTCGGGGATATAGGGGAAGAGTGAGAGGCGGGGGGGGGGGTAGCTAGAAGGAGATTGTTAAGTGTGAGTGTGTGTTTTTCCCACCTAGGCGGAAGTTATGTGCACAAAAGAGGAGAACAATTCGATGTGGCGTTAGGATTGAGGGTAATTAACTACGTATGGAGACATAGAGACCTTGAACGTGCATGTGTGAGAGGTATACATGTATACATGGGATGTGTGTGTGTGCGCGCGCGCATGATCGAGATAAAAGAAAGAAGACATAAGTCATAAGATCAACGACATGGGAGAGACGGATCGGTATGACAATATGCATGCATGTGAGAATGCATGGAAGAAGTCCCGACAATTGAGCATGTGTTTTTGTCTTTAAGAGATAGTGGCGTGGGCTGGAGCATGCATCTACGGTGAGCAGAGGGAGTGAGGCACAACGATTGTGCAAAAGAGACCAACCTATAAATGCATATGTATGGAGAGACATATATAGTGTGGGTGATAGGAAGCAAGACTCCGTGCGAGAAAGAAATGTTGACGGAGAAACTACAAATAGATACAGAGATGGAGATGCTAGCTAGAGGGACATCCGCTAGTTTGGGTGTTGGAGATGACCGTCGGGTGGTTCAAAGGGTGAAGTTATATATGTGTGTGAGAGGGCACTTGAATGCATGTAGAGAGAAACATATGTAGTGTGCGTGATAGGAATCAAGAGTGAGGGCGAGAAAGAAGGTTGATGGAGAAACAGATAAATAGAAAGATAAAGATGCTAGCTAGTGTGCGTTAGAGATAGGAGTCGAGTGGATCAGAAGGCTGGGTTATGTGTGTGGGTGTGAGAGAGATAGAGAGAGGGTGCATGTGAGTCACATACAAACAGATATCAGAGAGAAATGAGATCCAGAGAGACGGAGTGTCTGCGAGAGAGAAAGATATTTCACAACGAGAGTGATAGCTAGAGAGACATACGAGGGAACGCAAGATATCTCTAGGGAGAGAGGGTGTGTGTGAGCGACATACAAGAGAACAATGGAGAAATATGAGACCCTAGGAGACAGAGTTGTGTTTGTGTGTGAGAAAGAGATATTGATGAGGAAGAGTCGTAGGTTCTCATATCTAAGGAGCGAAAGACATCTCTGTATGAGGGGTGTGTGAGTGGCACACATGGCAATAGTAGAGAGAAATGAGACCCCGGGAGACAAAGTTTTGTGTTTGTGTGAGAGAAAGAGATTCCACATGGAGAATCATAGTTAGAGACACATAGCAGGGAGCGAGATATACTTAGAGAGAGATAGAGTGATGAAGGTCGAGGGAGAGAGTACCGTCAGTGTGTTACGAAGGTAAAAGATCATTGTCGACATACAGGTAGCACGAGAGATACCTGAGAGACGATGAACGCGTATAGGTCCAGAGAGATAGTCCTATATAAGCATGAGTGATAGCTATATGAGACGAATATCTGGATTAAAGGGGATTCAAATATTTAAATTGGAGATCACGACATTGATAATATCATAACGCAAATTGGTGTATCAAACATGCATATTCATTTGAATTTGGGCACACGTGTAATGTTATATAGTTTATCAATATTGGTGATCCATATATTCTTCAATTACAAACAATGCATGGTTTATATGCAATTAATGTCTAAACGGGATTACACTATATGTTGCGTGTGTGAAACACATTATACATGTTTGAGAAGTAAAAAAACCCGCATGAAACACACATTAATTGGAGACAGTTAGCGAGGAATGCATACATTGGATTTCAACATAAAGTGGTTTCAAATATTTGAAAATCCAAATTGATGGATACAACCTTATGAATCTGAGATCATGCCATTTGTAAACCATATTTATGTATAAATGGTGTTGTGCTTTTGAAAGTATATATGAAAAATGATGTATATAGAATGTAATTCCAATTGAAAATGGATCCCGCCTGAAAAAAATAGAATTGAAATGGGATTCGAATTGAGTTGGCATGGTAAACGTGCACTCTGCAAAATTTGAACGAAGCGGGGAAAGTCGTAGTAACCGCCCGGAACCAAAATCTACGAGATGGAAATCACTGCTGCCTATCCCTGCCACGCAAAGCCTATATGCTAGATTTCTATAGGTTTTGATAGGGGTAGGTTTGTAATTTCACCCAAACGTGACGTAACCGCCTCTCACCTGGATTCATACACGGTGGGTGCCAAAACACAATGTGTCCTCGGCCGAAATCGACTCCCTCCCCGATTCATATTCATACACGGTGGGCGCCAAAACAAACTCTCGTCGGCAAATATTCGGTGTATGCGAGATTACCTTCCTATCCCCGACCGACTAGTGTTGCTGTGATGTAGTAGAAATTTGAAACGGGGGCTAAGTTTGTAAATTTCCTCGCATTTGAGACAAGCGCGCCCTGAATGGGTGCCAAAACACCCTCTCTACCTCCCTTTTCCCCATTCGTACTCTATGGGTGCCAAAACACCCTCTCCACCCCACCCTCCTCCGTCCACCGCCGTCCGCCACCCCATCCACCGCCGTCCTCCTCCACCATGTCGGAGCTGATACCCCGACGCCGCCGTCCATTACAAGAGATCGACCTCTCTCATCCACGGCTTCGGACCGGGATCCTTGCATCCCGTCCTCTCGCTTCATCCCCGCCGTCATCCACCTTGCCGGCACCGCTCCTATGACCGTCTCGTCCACCGCGCCCCGCCGCCACCGTCTACCCTCCTAGATCTGCTTCCACGCCGCCGACAGCCATCGCTACCGCAGCACCGTCAAATTCTCAGTAGATGCCTACACGATGCCGCACCAGAGGCGGTACTCTTTTGTATCTGCTCAACTTATTTATCGCAGCAAGAAAATAGACCGCCACTGCTTTACTCTCATTTCTTGTCTTGGTTGCGAAGTTGCCTTTGTCCTGTTTGCATCTTCAGATCCGCCATGGCACGCTCAACAACATACTCGCAATGCTTATGGTTTTCCCCTTTTATATTCCACACTAGTTAAATCACACTAGACTAAATTTCAAAATTGGGTCAGTCGATTTTTTAGAGCTCGCCGGAGTTCGCCGGTGCGATCGAAGGGGCTCGGGTGGTTGTGGGGCCTCGCCAAACGAAGAAAACTCGACGTGGGTGGGGGGTGGGGTGGGGGTGGTAGAGGAACACAGGCGGTGGGGGCCGGTGGTCCGGCTGGCGGCCCGTGTGGTGTTCTGTATGGGAAGAATCAGAGACAAGGAAGAAGAAGGGTTAGGAGATGTAGGATCTTCATCCAACCACCTGAAATGGTCGAGAGACAGCTAGGAGTTGCATTCTTAATGCGCTCTGGTTCATCATGTGTGGGCACTGCGCAACCAACATTTTATTATCGAAAATTTGCTTGCACTTATTTACCATGTTCCTCTTCTGTTCTTCTTTAATATGTACTCTCTCCGTTCCTAAATACAAGTCTTTGTATAGATTCCACCATGGACTACATATGGAGCAAAATGAGTGAATCTACACTCTAAAATGTACCTGGATACATCTATATCTGATCCATAGTGGAAATCTCTACCAAGACTTATATTTTGGAACGGAGGGAGTATAATAGTAGTACAGTATGTTCCTTGTACTGAAGATGAGCAGGGACATTCGTAGTGTAGAGGTGTATACGGTCGGTTGTGATGGACACTTTGAGCCTCTTTGATTCGTAGGATCTTGTAAACATAGGAATAGGATTTGTAGTGGCCTGCCCACTTGAATCCTGTAAGAATAGCTAGGAAATGCGGGGAGTTGTGTCGCCTTTGAGAGTTACATTGATATTAATAGTACCGCACCTTCACTTGAAGAGAGCTGGTATCCGAAGCCTTTCTAGCCATACCAGCAATACTAGCACATATATTCCAGCAAGTTCCACTTTGCTGATTTTACTCTGATGCTTAAGGTTTTCCCATTATATCTACACTATGATCTGTGTAGCTGCTTTGTGTCGCACTAGCAGCAGTCCACTCTTGAAGGTAAACACTGTAATGACTTACAAAATTGGCACCAAGGCATTGAGTGCCATTCTGGATGCAATGAAACTCATACGCTCCCCACCTGTTGATTCTTGTTTAGAATATCATCCTAATGACTATTCTAACCTCGAGGAGTCAAAGGCAGATGGTCTGTCCTGTTCACCCATCAAGGTGCATGTACTAATTTGGCAATGTTTTATTGATTGTGGGTATCTTGCATATGTTGTCTTGCATTTCTTCTACTTTCTTGCACCGCCATCTGCTTAGTTTACTCATCATATATGTCGAGATGCCATGCCCATCCATTATCAATACATATTCCATCTGTCATCATACCATGTTTTCCCACTCAAATGCTGTTCTTGTGCATCAAACATCAAAAAGGAAGAGGGTGATTGCCGAACCTGAAGGAGCACCAGCAAAGTCCTTGAAAAACGTGGCGGTGCCGGAGAAATCAGACAGCACCCCACTTATATTGGCTGTACAACCAGTGACACAAAACGTAGGACCGACTCCAGCAGACTGTACCCATACTTCACTGGCCACACCACTAGCCCCACCACACAGGACCTGCACTCCAGCAAAAGGTATACCGATTTCATTTGCCATAGCACTAGCTGTACCATAGAAAAATCCCACTCCTGCAAAAAGTACAGCAAGTCCACTGGCCGAAGACCTATCCCAACTGCAGAGACGGCCAATTCCTGCAGATTGGAACCCCATTCCATGTATTCCCAGTTTAAAAGATAATGCTTTCAATGTTGTTAGGGACTACGTGCATATATTCCCATCATGGGAAGATTATTGTGAAGACACACACCATTTTCACATCTTCATGTCCAACTTACGTGTAAGTGCTATTATTAATGGTTATTATTTTCCTATTTTCTGCTGATTGAACACATGAATGATTTAAATTACATTGTTGTAACTAGGCGAGGGTCAATCTGGATAGTCATGACGAGCAAAGCTTGCTTGTGCTTTTCAAGGAAGCATTGCAGCAGTATCGGTGTTACCTGAGGAAATCACACTTTGATGGCAAGTCTATAAACGAATTCCTGGTGAAGTCTCCTGTGCTAAATTTAGAAGACATTGAATGGAAAAACCTTGTTATGCACTGGTCTCGTTCCCAGGATGAGGTACTGTCTATGAAATCACATGACAATTTGAACTTCTACTTTTCCGCATGTGCCTTACGGATCTTTTTTGCAGGAAATCTGCTAGAAGAAGAATTCTGGTTTGACAAGAACGACATGATATCTCAAATATGCTGCCCGCTGCTTTGCTCTTGTTAGTACCTGTTGTCCTATATCACTGTACTTGCATACATACCTGGTTCATTATGTGACAGCAGTATGCATGATAGCTTGCTTATCAATTGTTCGCTCCAAATTATCTGATCTATATGAATGGTTACATTAGTGTAGAATATATCCAATGCCAATGTTTTTATTAGTGTACTTATAATGACAGGTAGTTGTCCATGTACCATCACTCTGCAGCTTATTTTCCTTTGCCCTCCATTTTCTACACATCAGATCTATATTTACTCTTACCATAAGGTTGGTACTGAAGAAGTTTAGCTGTGCATTGCTCTTGGCTGTACCTTTTGCCTGTATCGCTGCACTTACATTTATAGCTACTTGGTTATGTAGCATCACTCTTCATCTTATCTTAAATATTCTCCATTTTTTCGTATATTATCACATCTATATTTACTCTTAACAAAATGTAGAATAAAGGCAATGCTTTTGAAGAAGATTCTGTGGTAAACTTCTTGAATTTCCCCCCCATCAGCATGGACAAGGCCTTTATAGAGCCTGTCTTCACCAATAATGTAAGTTTGTCCATCTCAAGCCTTCAAACTTTGTTGTATATATTTGGTTAGGCATGACTGCAACATCTGTTTATTTTTGGTGTTTGCATCAAATTGCTTGTTTAAAGTTTATTATATGTAGTTCATAAACAAAAGTTCATCCTTTCTCAATTTAAGTTTTCAGTTCTACAACCAAGTTCCTTCTTCATACCATGTAAATTAAACTATATAGAGCAAGTGATCTTCTTTTGCACTGCATGTTTGCTTCTGTTCTTCATCTGTAATCCAGTGGTGTGGTGAACCTACCCACTACAGCACAATGTCATATTCTGCAATGTCTTAACTATGAAAAATGTCATATCATTCTACTATTATTTAAACCGTCTCTTTATTTGCCAATCTGAAATGGTATAAATTGACAGCACACTAACCATTGATACTTATGAGTTCTTGATCTGTAATCCAGTGGTGTCGTGAAGCTGCCAACTCCTTCACAATGTCATTTCCTTCCATGTCTTGACCTGAACAATACCATATTGTGTTAATGCAAATTTAAACTGTGTCACTTTATTCATCAGTAAGAAATGTGATGAATTGTCAGCACTGATACTTTTATGTGCAAAACCTGTCATCTGTCTGCTTGTTTATTTTTCAGAGTGACGAAGATATAAGTGTTGAACAAGCGCAGTTTCATCATCTTGCTCGGCTGCTTGCGCTGCAGCTCCCCAGTAGGGCTAACTTTTCTTGAACTCTATTGAAGTGCTCTCGGTTTTGTAGTATTTTATTGGCGTGTTTATTTGCACTGGTGGCAATCTTTGATGCCCAGTGTATGTAATCTGCTGTCTGCTTGTGCTTTATTATCATAGTGGCGAACTTTGATGCCCAGTGGATGTAATATGCTGTAATTTCTTTATTGTATAGTATAGGTTTTTTCTTATTCACGATACTGCAGTTATTTTATTGTATATATATCCTGTCTTCGCAGTAAACCGGCCAAACCATAAAATTACGGTACATAATCGGGCCGTCATGCAATCACGATGTAGGTTGGGCCTAAAACGTGCCGATCAGCTCACGGACCGACAGCAGCCCAAAATGAACCCCGGCCCATGATTGTGCGAATCAAATCACGGGCTTTTAACAGGCTGAAAAATTGTCTCGGTCCTTGTTTAGCCCAATCAGATATCGGCTGCGAGCAGGCCGGATGCAAACCGGACCATAGTTAGGCCCAACTATATGACGGGCTTTTAACAGGCTGAAATGAATATAGGGCCGAAATGTTTAACGGGCCCTTAACAGGCCAAAACTAATATCAGGCCGAATTACTAAGTGGGCCTTTAGCAAGTGGGCCCAAAAGCATAGTGTCCAGTTGACGGGCCGAATCTGATATGGGCCATAATTAGGCCCAAAACCTCTTAAAGGGCCGGACCTGATCTGGGTCGTAATTTGGCCCAGAATATGGTAGGCTTTTAACGGGCCGGATCTCATATGGGCCACTATTAGGCCCGGAGCGTGGCAGGCCATTGAAAGACCGTATCAAATATGGGCCGGCATTTGGCCCAAAACATGGCAGCCAGTTAACGGGACGGCCTACTAGGGTCCTCAAAATCTTGTGGGCCTACAGCTGGGCCAGCCCATTAATGTTGGTGAAATCTCGTGGGCCTTTAGCTGGGCCGGCCCATTATGATCCGCAAGAATTTTGTGGGCCTTTACCTAGGCCGGCCTATTATGGCACACAAAAATCTTGTGGGCCTGTACCTGGGCCGGCCCATTATGGCCCGCGAAATCTTGTGGGCCTTTAGCTGGGCCAGCTCATTATGGTCCGCAAAATCTCGTGGGCCTTTAGCTGGGCCGGCCCATTATGGTCCGCAAAATCTTGTGGGCCTTTAGTTGGGCCGGCCCATTTAAACTTGTTGGGCCATGCCACGTGTCGACGTATCATAGGCGCCTTCTGTCGAGTGAGTGGATGACATCTGTCCCGACGATGAGCCGACACGTGTTTCCTCTAGCCAATGATGAGTTTACACGTGGAAAAACCCCATTGGTCGGGGCTGTTAACGGGTTATCGGATCCAAAACCTGACCTGATAGCTTAACGGCGTTCCGTTACGGTGGATGCCATGTGTCGGTCACCATTGACGAAAGCACTTCTGTGACGCGCGATTTATCGTCATGGAAGTGGACACTTCCGTGATGATAATTTTGGTAATGTCATGGAACACTTCTACGACAGCACATGTATGACTATCTTGATTCTGTCATAAATTTGTCATGGATTTACATGCATGACAAAAAAGCAACCTACTGTGACAAACATGTATCATCACGGAAGTGTATTTTTTTGTAGTGATACTGCTATAATAGCCATTTGTAGCAATTACTGGAGTAGGCCAGCAATACGTCCAGCCATAGAAGGTACAGCATAAATGAAGCCCTTGTGTTCAATGGCATCAGAGAACCATGGAGGACGTATGATCTCGCGATGGACGTGCAGATTTATCCACTTACCGAAGTGACCTGTTAGATAGGCGAGACCGCGGTTGAAGAACGCAATTAGCTTGGAGTCTTTATAATTCGCAAATCTTGTGGGCACTTGGCAGATTACAACCTTGAGCAAATCAGACTTGGTATCATGTTGGCTACTGTAAGATTCTAAGTATTCTAGGCCGCGGTGCCAAAGCAGTGGAGTGTTAATCGAAGGAAGGGGGATCAATCGCCGGGTGTAGACCTCCGTGAGCATCCAGCTACCGCCACCATCGACGAGCACCATCCAAGACGTGTTCATGCCGACCTAGTACATACCGTTATTGTAGTTGAGGGTGATGGGGATCGGATCGCAGTCAAGAGCGTTGATGCTCGCCACCCTACGATCATTATGCTGCATGACATGCCATTTCTGAAGATCAAGCGACATCAGCAAGCAAGGAGCTGGCTTAAAAAGCTCCGACCTGAGGGCTTTGAGTAAATGGTACAACCTCGACGAGCATGCGCCGAGCGGCATGGTACTGAGATTGTCCACACACGAAACAATGAGCTTGATTACCTCTGTGGGGAGCGAATTCCAGCCACTCTTTCGGCGGATGGTACTCAGTTCTGCCATTGTTAGTGCTTGGGTTTCGGAAGAGGGGGGAGGTGCCTTAGCAGGGATGGAAGATTGGACGATGATGTGTGGACAAGGATGGAGAAGTGAATATGTGCTGATGGAAGTGGACAGGTGATGATGACTACACCATGCCGCTTGACTTACAAGACACGTACCAGCAGCGTAGGGTCATATCGATGTCAGACAACTTGCTTGAGTGATCACAGTACTGGTACTCCCTACAGTACTGTCAGATTTCGGGTTCCGGCAGACCCTTGAGGTTCGAACACTGGAGTGCGTGCGGAGATTTCGCCTCCTACCTACCTGCACCCCTCTGCCATGCTAGGATCTAAACTATGGAAAGAACGACACAAGAGACACAGGGTTTATACTGGTTCGGGCCACCGTTGTGGTGTAATACCCTACTCTAGTGTGTGGTGTGGTGGATTGCCTCTTGGGCTGATGATGATGAACAATACAAGGGAGAACAGCCTCGCGAGGGTCTGTTCTTGGCTAGGGCGATGAACTGCTCGGAGGAGTTCAGTCACCTTTCTCTCTCTCTCCCTCTCTCTCTCTCTGCTTCCCACCAACCGACCCCTTGCTATGTGGGTGGCTGGTCCTATTTATAGAGGCCCTGGTCCTCTTCCCAAATATCGAGCGGGAAGGGAGCCAACAATGGCGGGCTAATTTGAAGGGGGACAACAAGTATCAGCTATCCTGACAAAAGTAGTCTTCGCCTGCACAAAGCTCTGGTGATGACGCCGTCTTGGGCTCCACGATGACCTCCGTCTCGTAGTCCTCCTGTTCTTGGTCTCGTTGCACCGAAATGGCAACCTTTGCCTGATGCCTCGGTACTCCGCGGCTGCGCTCGCCCCCTTTGCACCAAAGAGGAAAGGAAGATGTTGTGCGGGCTGGCACCCGCCTGGCGCCCTGAGTCGTCAGGGCTTGCATCATGGGCACCTCATGAGGTACCCCGCCTTGATCTCTCCGCCTCCTCGTGAGCCAGCCTGACGAGGCCGTGCCTGAGGAAGCTCCGCGTCGCCTGCCCCGCGAGGCTTGGCCCCTCGCGAGGGTCTTGGGTTTGTGTTGGTGAAGATGGGCCGCACTGGGCCCCCTTTTGAGCCACGCCGCGGGCCGCAGGCAGGCAAGTCTGGGGACCCCCGTTCCCAGAACGCCGACAGTAGCCCCCGGGCCCAAGGCGCGCCCGGACTTGGCCGTGCTGGGAGGCGAAAGGGCAAGAGCGAAGCGCCGCGGGCCCTAACAGCCTGCGGCCTTGGTCGCCGCGTGGCGGTTGATTGGACTTGGGCGTCTCCACTTCCCCATGGCGCCTCGGCAACTGCACGGATTGGACAAGTCCCTGCATGCAAAGCGGGACATGATTACCTACGATCGTGGGGGCCGTCGGTTGGCCCTCGCCAACTATAAGTTCTGATCGACGCGCGCCCTTCCAGTTCATCTCCCCTTGCTTCTCCTTCTTCTCCATGGCCGCGTCGAGGAGGTTCTCAGCCGCGGAGAAGGGGAAGGCTTGCCAGGTTGAGCATGCCTCTCCTCCGCCCAAGCGCGGCCGAGGGTGCCCCCGCAAACATCCTGTGGCCACCACGGCAGCTCCCCGCGGCCGCGGAGACGCTTTCCAGCACGGTGGCGGGCGGATTATTGCGACCAGGGGGTGCGCTCCGGCTGCGCGTCCCCCCATGCCGCCCTTCCGCGCTGCCGAGGTGCTGCCGGAGTTCGTCGTGTGGTCGGCGGAACCGACTAGCTCCCGGCTTCCTCTTCCTCGCTTCCTCCTTGGCGAGCTCCCGGCCGGCGCCCCGGGCGGCCTCTGGCTTCAGGCCGACGGCTGCTGCAGTCGGGCCTCATGGGTTTCACTGGAGGTCTCCGCAGCCGGCAGCCTGGCCCTGGCCCGCGGTTGGCAGTCGTTTGCCCGCGCGCGCGGCCTGGGCCGTCGGTGCACCCTACACTTCAAGTTCGACGGTGATGCCACCCTCTACGTGAGGGTGTTTGGGGAAGATGGTCGCCACGCAGGGTGTTGCCCCGAGAGTGACGACCGCGGCTGGGAACCCGGCTCCGGCGATGACGGAGAGGGCAGCGCTCGCGCGGCAGGCGGCGCTCAGGGTTCTTCAAGCTTCTCTGGTTCTTCTTCAGGCGGCGACACTTCTAGCGGTGGCCGTGGTCAGCCCCCACGCCGCCGTATCTGCTTGGGAGGTGGCAGCGTGTCCGCCCACCGTCGCGCCCTGGTGAAGCGCGAGAGGGAGTCTGCCTGAGCTCCGCAGGCAGCTCGGGCTTCCCTGCGGGCCGGTGTGAGGCGAGCTGCACCAGATTTGTTCTTTCTTTTCCTTTTTCCTGCGTAAAAAGGACAGTAGTGTGGGGCCCCGCGGGGGCATGTATGGGTTATTGCTGTTAATCATCGTTTTGCTTTCTTTATCGTACCTTCCGGCTACGTGCCCGCGCGTGGATGGTTCCCGGCCCCAGCCGTGGGGGCGACCGACCCAGGCCCTGTGTTTGTGTCGCGGTGCCCGAGGGGCACGGACTGGAGGGGTGCTCCTGCAAGGGGCCCAGGTCGCGAACCCTTTGAATGACTAGGATAGGAACATTCGCGAGGGCGCTCGGCTGCCTCCCTCGCGAGGCCTTGCACAAGAGAAATCGAGGCATGAGAATGAAAAGCTGAAGAACCACAAGCCAAAGACGGAAAAAACTTCAATAAAACTTCGAATGAGAAGGAACAAGCCAACTGCGGAAAGCAAATGAAAAGCCGCGTCCGGCACCTAGTCTAGTCTTCGACGTCTTCTCACCAGCGCGGAGCTAAGTGCTGCCACTGGGCGTGGGAGGGAGCCCCAGGGCCTAAGGCCGGCGCTCCTGAGACTCCGGGGCGTGTACAGCCCCAACTCATTATTACGTGAGAGTGTCACGGGCGGCGAGCTTCACACGCGTTGGCCTTCTTAACAGGCTCCGGGCCTTTTCCAAAATGCGATAGCTTCACAAGCATTTTCCTTCTTCACAGGCTCTGGGCCTTTTCCAAAACGCGATAGCTTCACAGGCACTCGCCTTGCTTCACTGGCTCCGGGCCTTTTCCAAAACGCGATAGCTTCACAGGCACTCGCCTTGCTTCACAGGCTCTGGGCCTTTTCCAAAACGTGATAGCTTCACAGGCACTCGCCTTGCTTCACAGGCTCTGGGCCTTTTCCAAAATGCGATAGCTTCACAGGCACTCGCCTTGCTTCACAGGCTCTGGGCCTTTTCCAAAACGCGATAACTTCACAGGCACTCGCCTTGCTTCACAGGCGCTGGGCCTTTTCCAAAACGCGATAGCTTCACAGGCACTCGCCTTGCTTCACAGGCTCTGGGCCTTTTCCAAAACGCGATAGCTTCACAGGCACTCGCCTTGCTTCACAGGCTCTAGGCCTTTTTAGGGGTAGAACCTCCGGAGGTGCTGGATGTTCCATGCATTCTGGACCGGCACTCCCTCCTGAGTCTCCAAGCGCGCAGAGCCGGGCCTGGAAACATGAACAACCTTGAACGGGCCCTCCCACATGGGAGAGAGCTTGTGCAGTCCCTCCCTGGAGAGAACCCGCCTGAGCACGAGGTCTCCTACCTCAAGAGTCCTGGGGCGGATGTTGCGGCAGTGATATCGCCGCAGCGCTTGTTGGTACCTTGCCGCTCACAGCCCGGCTTCTCGGCGATGTTCCTCCCCCAGCACGAGGTCCATCCCCCGCATGGCATCCTGCTGCACCCCGTCGAACGCCAGGACCCGCGCGGAGCGACGTCTCACCTCGTGAGGGAGGACCGCTTCCGCTCCGTAGACCAGGAAGAACGGGGTCTCTCCAGTCAGCTTGGTCGCGGTGGTGCGGATGGACCATAGCACGGACTGAAGCTCGTCGTACCAACCTCTGCTGCAGGCCTCCAGCTTCTTCTTGAATGTCCTGGTCTTGAGGCCCCTCAGGACCTCCGCGTTTGCCCGCTCGGCCTGGCCGTTGCTTCGGGGGTGCGCCACTGAAGCGTAGCATATCTGCGTTCCAAGGTTAGCACAGTATGTTTTGAACAGGTTACTGGTGAACTGCGAACCGTTGTCCGTGATGATGCGATTCGGCACCCCGAACCGGCTCACGATGCCCTTGATGAACTTGACCGCGGAACCTGCGGGAATGGTGCGGACAGTCCTACTTCAGCCCACTTGGTGAACTTGTCCACGGCAACGTAAAGGTAGCGGTAGCCCCCTGGCGCCCGAGGAAACGGGCCCAAGATGTCCAGCCCCCAAACTGCGAATGGCCACGAAAGGGGGATAGTCTGCAAGCCTCCTACTGGCTGATGGATCTGCTTGGCGTGGAAATGGCAGGCTTCACAAGCTTTCACTAGTTCCATGGCGTCATTGAGTGCGGTGGGCCAATAAAACCCACTGTGGAACGCCTTGCCGACGAGGGTCCGTCTGGGAGACGCGGGAAGCGGGCGCGGCCCGGCGCTCCGCGCGGGCCCGACGAGCGTCAGACATGGGCGTGATGGTCGGAGGAGAACGGGGTGGTGGTAGAAGAATTCCGGTGCACCCCTACCTGGCGCGCCAAATGTCGGATTTCGGGTTCTAGCAGACCCTTGAGGTTCGAACACTGGGGTGCGCGTGGAGATTTCGCCTCCTACCTACCTGCACCCCTCCGCCATGCTAGGATCTAAACTATGGAAAGAACGACACAAGAGACACAGGGTTTATACTGGTTCGGGCCGCCGTTGTGGTGTAATACCCTACTCCAGTGTGTGGTGTGGTGGATTGCCTCTTGGGCTGATGATGATGAACAATACAAGGGAGAACAGCCTCGCGAGGGTCTGTTCTTGGCTGGGGCGATGAACTGCTCGGAGGAGTTCAGTCACCTTTCTCTCTCTCTCTCTCTCTCTCTCTCTCTGCTTCCCACCAACCGACCCCTTGCTATGTGGGTGGCTGGTCCTATTTATAGAGGCCCTGGTCCTCTTCCCAAATATCGAGCGGGAAGGGAGCCAACAATGGCAGGCTAATTTGAAGGGGGACAGCAAGTATCAGCTATCCTGACAAAAGTAGTCTTCGCCTGCGCAAAGCTCTGGTGATGACGCCGTCTTGGGCTCCACGATGACCTCCATCTCGTAGTCCTCCTGTTCTTGGTCTCGTTGCACCGAAATGGCAACCTTTGCCTGATGCCTCGGTACTCCGCGGCTGCGCTCGCCCCCTTTGCACCAAAGAGAAAAGGAGGACGCTGCACGGGCTGGAACCCGCCTAGCGCACTGAGTCGTCAGGGCTTGCGTCACGGGCACCTCGTGAGGTACCCCGCCTTGATCTCTCTGCCTCCTCGTGAGCCAGCCTGACGAGGCCGTGCCTGAGGAAGCTCCGTGTCGCCCGCCCCGCGAGGCTTGGCCCCTCGCGAGGGTCTTGGGTTTGTGTTGTTGAAGATGGGCCGCACTGGACCCCCTTTTGAGCCACGCCGCAGGCAGGCAAGTCTGGGGACCCCCGTTCCCAGAACACCGACAAGTACCTACTACTATGCCCTAACTTGCTTGACTAGAGTAGTAGTAGAGTAGGACTCTGCTCTACTACTAGCACCAGAGGATTAGTATATTCTAGTCTAAAATAGTTACAAACTTCAATGCCTGAGCATGGAACGACTACTAACCGCCATCGGTGCTAACTCCAATCCCCGTCAAACGTTCGCCGGCAGACATGGTAGTTACAAATGCCCGCGACGCAGTTACAGTACGTGTGTAAGGGTGGCATTTTTGTCAAATACTATGGCTTAAAAATAGGCCACCGTCGGATGGAAATCTGACGGTTACGTGGTATTCGCCATGATTGAGCTTGTGGTGAACAAATCGCGAGATATCATTACTAAAAAAGGTTAAAACAGCCGAGGCTATAACTTGCACCGGCTGACCACTAACAATGATACTAACATAGTTGTAAAATGGTCAAAGACCATGTCTATGTGGTGTTTGGAATTATATGCAAAAAAACTAGCAAGATGCACATGCATTGCACGGAACATCAAGGTGCATTTGTTTACAAAACACCTGCTGTGATTGACCCATGCAGGAGTAATCTCATGTGTAAAAACTAATGATATCTCGAGAATTTTATCGGAAACATGGTATCTCGACCATTTCATCAAAAAAATGATATCTCGAGAAAGATGATAAATAAGGTGAGGTGGAGTGGGGAGTGGTGGTGACTGGTGGTCGGACTGGGCGGAGGCATGGCCATGGGCAGCACCGGCAGCGGCCACCATGCCAGATTGTTCCAGAGTCTTCCTTTTTTAATTGCTCGGCAATGAGGTTGTGCGAGATAAGGATGAACGAGGCAAGGCCTTATCTGTAAATGTGGAGAGAGGTGCGGGTATCTTTTTTAAAATTGTCATAGTTTGCTTTCTATCCGTCAGATATAGATCGTACGATCTATACTATAAGATGGCAGGCACACCATCATCACCAACTTGGTTTTTCCTCTACTCCTACTCCTATATTACTTATACTTATACTCCTAATAATATATAAAAGACTCGGTTGGTGATGATGGTGTGTCTGCCATCCGCCATTTCTGACCATTAGATCTGCATCTAACGGCTGTGATGTAATTTGTGGCCTTTTGCAGCAATTCCCACTTCTCTGCTCCAGTTTACACAAAACCCCTTACTATCTTGAAACCAACCACATTCCTCCCTTACCTCATCAAAACAGCCCAAAGAATATATTTGGAGTGAAACATAAGATATTTTTAGTGATATTATCGGTGTCAAAACCGGCGGATCTCGGGTAGGGGGTCCCGAACTGTGCATCTAAGGCGGATGGTAACAGGAGGCAGGGGACACGATGTTTACCCAGGTTTGGGCCCTCTTAATGGAGGTAATACCATACGTCCTGCTTGATTGTTCTTAATGATATGAGTATTACAAGAGTTGATCTACCACGAGATCGTAGAGGCTAAACCCTAGAAGCTAGCCTATTGTATGATTGTCCGTTGTCCTATAGACTAAACCCTCCGGTTTATATAGGCACCAGAGGGGGCTAGGGTTACACAGAGTCGGTTACAAGGTAGGAAATCTACATATCCGTATTGCCAAGCTTGCCTTCCACGCCAAGGAAATTCCCATCCGGACATGGGACGAAGTCTTCAATCTTGTATCTTCACAGTCCAACAGTCCGGCCAAAGGATATAGTCCGGCTGTCCGGATACCCCCTAATCCAGGACTCCTTAGTAGCCCCCGAACCAGGCTTCAATGACAATGAGTCCGGCGCGCGGATTGTCTTCGGCATTGCAAGGCGGGTTCTTCTCCAAATTCTGAATATCCGCAGAGTAGTGTCCGACTCCCCGTAAATGTTGCACTTCTTGGCTTCTGCGCCCAATAAGGGCTATCTCCCACGTGTCGAGCGAATGCGAGGAGCCAGGGCATTTTTACATTCTAAAAGCACAAGTGCTCCCTAGGTGGTTTTGATAATTGATGACAACATATCTCTTGTTGGACTAACATTTCTATCTAGCATGTTTCAGATAAGTTCAACAATGGAGTGGCATGGACTAAAGGTTGTGGGAACTCCTTCAAGATGCTAATGACAATGGATTGGCTCAAGCTCAAAAGCTCAAGACTCTTCATTTTATATTTTAGTGATCCAAGATCACATTGAGTCTTTAGGAAAAGCCAATACTATCAAGGAGGGATGAGGTGTTGCTTAATGAGTCTCTTGCTTCATGTGCTTAATGATATGCTCCAAAATCCTCAGCTACTTTCCCACTTCCACAAATGACCTAAACCCTAAGCCAAACTCGGTCATACCAATTCTTTCTATCCGGCGCCACCGAGTTTCACTTGTCATAAGCCACTGCCAAACCCTAGCAATTCGGTTCTACCGATAGGGATCTCGGTCTCACCGAGATGGGATTGCAAACTCTCTGTTACCTATTGCAATATTTTCGGTCCCACCGAAATATGCAATCGGTCCCACTGAGATTGCAATGTAAATTCAGTGTTTCCTTTTTGTAACTTTTCGATCTCACCGAAAGAGCAAATCGGTCCCACCGAGTTTGCCTGACCAACTCTCTGGTTAGCTAATTACCAAATTCGGTCTCACCGAGTCTGTGTAATAGGTCTCACCGAGATAACGTTATGCCCAAACCCTAACCATATCGGTCCTACCGAGTTGCATGTTAGTCCCACCGAAAATCTCTAAC
This sequence comes from Triticum urartu, assembly GCF_003073215.2. Lineage (NCBI taxonomy): Eukaryota > Viridiplantae > Streptophyta > Magnoliopsida > Poales > Poaceae > Triticum > Triticum urartu. Next base: position 437,166,040 of record NC_053024.1, on the reverse strand, counting down.
AGTCACTAGGTTTACCTTTTCGGTCCGACCGAGTTTGTTGATTCGGTCCCACCGAGATTGGAAAACTGTGTGTAACAGTTGGATTTTGTGTGGAGGCTATATATATACCCCTCCACCTCCTCTTCATTCGTGGAGAGAGCCATCAGAACACATACACAATTCCAACTCATATGTTTTGAGAGAGAACCACCTACTCATGTGTTGAGACCAAGATATTCCATTCCTACCATATGAATCTTGATCTCTAGCCTTCCTAAGTTGCTTTCCACTCAAATCTTCTTTCCACCAAATCCAAATCCTAAGAGAGAGAGTTGAGTGTTGGGGAGACTATCATTTGAAGCACAAGAGCAAGGAGTTCATTACCTACACACCATTTTTTACTTCTTGGAGAGTGGTGTCTCCTAGATTGGCTAGGTGTTACTTGGGAGCCTCCGACAAGATTGTGGAGTTGAACCAAGGAGTTTGTAAGGGCAAGGAGATCACCTACTTCGTTAAGATCTACCGCTAGTGAGGCAAGTCCTTCGTGGGCGATGGCCATGGTGGGATAGACAAGGTTGCTTCTTCGTGGACCCTTTGTGGGTGGTTGCTTCTTCGTGGACCCTTTGTGGGTGGAGCCCTCCGTGGACTCGCGCAACCGTTACCCTTTGTGGGTGGAGCCCTCCGTGGACTCGCGCAACCGTTACCCTTTGTGGGTTGAAGTCTCCATCAACGTGGATGTAGGATAGCACCACCTATCCGAACCACGGGAAAAACATCTGTGTCTCCAATTGCGTTTGAATTCTCCAAACCCTTCCCTTTACATTCTTGCAAGTTGCATGCTTTACATTCCGCTGCTCATATACTCTTTGCATGCTTGCTTGATATGTATTGTGTATGTTGAAATTGTGCCTAAACTCCACTTAAACCTAAAAAGCTTAAAAATTGCAACTTTAGCATTAAGTGTCTAATCACTGCCCTCTAGACACATCTACTTCTAGATCCTACAAGTGGTATCAGAGCTTTGGTCTCCATTGCCTTGGTTTAATCACCATTGGAGGAAGATGGATGTGTCTACATTAGGGAGTCTTAGACATAGAGTGCCTATTCTTGATGGAGAGTATTTTCATGAGTGGAAAAATGAGATGCTTGTAATCTTCAATCAATATCATTTGAACAAGTATATTGCTAGTCCTTGTGCACCTCACATTGATCCTTTGCATCCTACCCTAGATGAAGATATTGACATGATTCACAATCTTAGAACTATTGAGCTCATCATTAGAGGATTGCCCAAAAATTTGATTGCTAGTCTGCCTAATCTTAATTGTGCCTATACTATATGGAAATTTCTTGAGGAACGATTTCCTGATCATTCCTTGAAAACTTTGGATGAAATTCTCCATAAATCTATTGCCTTGAGTAAGATGAACTCTAGTGATCCTAGTTTTGGTAATTGTCTATTTGAACTTACCAATCTTAAGCATGCTAAAGGAGATGTTGGAATCATTAATGATATCATATTCGAAGCTATAAGAATTCATAAAAGTGACCACCTTGATGATCATTTATCTAATGAATTACCCTCTCTAGGAAATGATGAGTCACAAGATCATGATGAACATGGATACTATGATGATGATGATGATGATAGTGACTTCGATCTTGATGATGCAATGAGACACTTTGGTCTTATGGCAAATCTTCGGGGATATGAATCAGGAGGAAAGGAATGGGTTCTTGATAGTGGATGTACTGATCATATGACCGGAGATGAAGAGATGTTTCGTGAGCTTGCTGAAAATGACGGCCCTCGAAAATATGTCACCTTTGGTGATAATTCAAAGGGTAAAGTGGTTGGCCTTGGTAAGGTGGCCATCTCACATGATAGTTCCATTCAAAATGTCATGCTCGTTGAATATCTTGGCTACAACTTACTTTCAGTATCTAGACTTGCTGATTTCGGTTTGAATGTCCTATTTACTAAGGTAGATTGCCAAGTATTTCGTCGAGACAATCATAAAATGGTCTTTACCGGTATGCGTAGAGGTGATCTTTACATTGTCGATTTCTCTAAAAAGGCACAACCTAAAACTTGCTTTGTTGCTAAATCCTCAAAAGGTTGGTTGTGGCATAGACGACTAGGTCACGTTGGCATGAGAAACCTTGACAAGCTTATTAAAGGAAATCATATCCTTGGAGTTAATGATGTCATATTTGATAAGGATAGACTTTGCAGTGCTTGTCAAGCAGGTAAACAGGTTGGAGGAAGACATCCCGTGAAGAACATCATGACCACAAGGAGGCCACTCGAGCTACTTCACATGGATCTTTTTGGTCCCAACGCCTACAAGAGTCTCGGTGGAAATTCTTTTGGTCTAGTTATAGTTGATGATTTTTCAAGATTTACGTGGGTGTTCTTTCTTAATGATAAGTCGCAGGTCCAGAGTATTCCCAACAGGATTGTAGGTTAGACAGCCTGTTGGATGGTATAGAAGAAGAATTTAATCAGTCATAGTGATTGTGTACTTCAAGTGACATATGTAATGTCCTAGCCGGATTGTAAATCATTTGTCATGGCGGACCTTTTCGCTTCGACCTCTGGACCCGATAGTCCGGAGTGTATCCGAATACCCACTTGGTTATGTAAAAACCGGGGTATGCATGGAGACCAGGCGTAGGGGTCATAAGTGCTTGAACAGACAAGTACCCAACTAGTTATGTTATATTACATGGGTAGTAAGAAACATATTCCAGGGAGAATAGTTCCGTTAAGGGTTCCTTTCACTGGGTACACATGCCCTAATGTGCATGTCCGAACTGCGAAAAGAGAAGCAGGCTATAAACATCTGGGGGCATGTTTCAAATTAAATAAAAGTCATCTTTTATTCACCGACCGAATATTCCCTTAAGAACGCTAGCTTTCGGCTTCACCCAGTCTGAGGTACACATCCGGCTGACCCGGCAGTAACAATCGCAGAGGTGCTCCCCTTATGCCCTAGCCGAATTAACAGGAATGTACGACATAAATACAAGAGCCAGGCAACCCAGCTTGCCCAAAACTTAAGTCATATCGATGCATATAATGGCGAAAAAGGTACATGCAGAAGAATAACACATGTGTGGGACATAAAGCCCAGAAAAATAACTATATTAAGCTTCTATATAAGAAGCCCCTAGGTATAATGAGCGCGGTTAGCACGGCAAGATTGTGTAACCAAGACACAAGTTTAGCCTTTTAGGGACTTGGTGGGAAATAAAAAAGAGAGAAAGAGAGAAAAGACAGATATGCAAAAAAAATTGACGGAGGAAAGGAGACGAACATAGAGTCCTGCGCTAGGCGTAGAATCTTCGGAGTCTGGCTGCGTTCCATGGGTTTGGCTCGAGTCGATTATCCGATGCATCCCGCAGACGGTACGCTCCACCGGTCAGAACCTGGTCGATAATGAATGGACCTTGCCATTTGGGCTTGAGCTTGTTCTTTTTCTTCTCCGGCAGGCGTAGAACTAGTTCGCCAACGTTATAGGTTTTGTCCTGTACTTCTCTGCTTTGATACCTTCGAGCCTGTTGCTGATAGAATGCGGAACGGGCCTTTGCCACGCCCCGCTCCTCCTCCAGGGCGTCCAAACTGTCCTGCCGATCGAGCTCGGCCTCTTTTTCTTCGTACATGCGCACTCGAGGTGAGTCATGAATTATGTCGCAAGGCAGAACCGCCTCTGCGCCGTACACCATAAAGAACGGTGTGTATCTGGTAGTGCTATTCGGCATGGTCTGCAACCCCCATAGTACGGAGTCGAGCTCCTCTACCCAGTGCATGTTTGATTCCTTTAAGGACTGCACTAGTATGGGTTTAATGCCGCTCATGATAAGACCATTTGCTCGTTCGACTTGACCGTTAGTTTGCGGGTGATAGACAGAAGCATAATCGAGCTTAATGCCCATATTGCTGCACCACAGTTTCACCTCGTCGGCTATAAAATTCATGCCATTGTCAGTGATGATGCTGTGGGGGATGCCATAACGGTGTACAACCCCAGATATGAAGTCTATCACCGGTCTGGATTCAACCGTTTTGACGGGTTTGGCTTCTATCCATTTGGTGAATTTATCCACCATGACCAGTAAGTATTTTTTCTTATGGGTTCCCCCTTTAAGGGGTCCGACCATATCAAGCCCCCAGACGGCGAAGGGCCAAGTAATGGGGATTGTTTGGAGAGCGGTAGGCGACATATGGCTTTGGTTTGCAAAAAGCTGGCAACCAACGCAATGTTGGACCAGATGCTGCGCATCTGCCCGGGCCGTCGGCCAATAAAAACCTGTACGGAAGGCCTTGCTTACCAGGGCCCGAGCTGCGGCGTGGTGGCCGCCGAGTCCGGCATGGATTTCTGCCAAAATCTTCCGCCCTTCCTCTTCGGAGATGCACCTTTGAAGGACTCCGGTAGTGCTTTTCTTATAAAGCTCTCTCTCGTGGACCTTGTAGGATTTGGATCACCGCACTATGCAGCGTGTTTCATTTTGGTCCTCCGGTAGTTCCTTCCTGGTTAGATAGGCCAGGAATGGTTCTGTCCACGGGGCAATGACGACCATTATTACGTGGGCTGAAGGTGTTATTTCGATGGCAGAGCCTCCGATTGTGTCAGAGTGTTCGGTATCTGGTGTTGTGGCCGGGTCCGGACTATTATTGCTAGTGTCCCCTTCCCATACCACGGATGGCTTAAACAGTTTTTCCAGGAAGACGTTAGGTGGGACAGGGTCGCGCTTAGCGCCGATACGGGCGAGGATATCTGCCGCCTGATTATTTTCCCAAGCCACATGGTGGAATTCAAGCCCCTCGAACCGAGCTGACATTTTGAGGACGGCGTTGCGATATGCCGCCATTTTCGGATCCTTGGCATCGAAGTCTCCATTTATTTGGGATATTGCGAGGTTTGAATCCCCACGCAACTCTAGGCGTTGAATGCCCATGGAAACTGCTATCCGGAGACCGTGTAATAGGGCCTCGTATTCGGCTATGTTATTGGAGTCTGTGTATAGTATTTGGAGTACGTATTGAACTGTATCTTCGGTGGGGGACGTTAGGACGACGCCAGCCCCCAGACCAGCCAACATTTTAGAGCCGTCGAAGTGCATGATCCAATTGGAGTACGCGCCGTACTCTTTAGGGAGTTCAGCTTCTGTCCATTCGGTGATGAAATCGGCCAGTACTTGCGACTTAATGGCTCGTCGTTGTTTATATGTTATGTCGAACAGGAGGAGCTCGATAGCCCATTTGGCAATCCGGCCCATGGCACCATGGTTTTTTATTATGTCGTTGAGTGGTACTTCGGAGGCCACCAATTGAACACTCTTGAAAGTAGTGTCGTAATTTTCGGGATGCCATGAATACCGCGTATGCTATCTTTTGATAATGTGGGTATCGTGATTTTCATGGAGTGAGGACAATAGATACATAATATACCGGCTTTTGAAGTGGGAATTTATGTCCGTCTGCCTCTCGTTCGACGACGAGCACTATGCTTACAACTTGGTGACTTGCCGCTATATATAATAGCATTGGTTCGCCGACATTTGGCACGGCCAAAATTGGGTTGGTGGCCAGGATGGCTTTTATTTCTTCCAATCCAGCCGTGGCTGCGAACATCCACTGGAAGTGTTCGGTGCACCGAAGAAGGCGATAAAGGGGGAGTGCCTTTTCTCCTAATCGGGAGATGAAGCGGCTTAAGGCTGCCACACATCAAGTTAAATTCTGGATTTGCTTGAGGTCAGTTGGGATAGCCAACTGCGACAGAGCCCGGATCTTAGCCAGATTTGCTTCACTTCCTCTGCTGTAGACGATAAAGCCCAGGAGCTTTCCAGCGGGAACGCCAAAAACACATTTTTCCGGATTGAGCTTAATGTCGTATGTTTGGAGATTGTCGAACGTGAGCCTCAAGTCATCTATTAATGAGTCGACGTGTCTGGTTTTAACGACCACATCGTCGATGTATGCCTCCACTGTTTTGCCAATCTGCTTTTCCAGACATGTCTGAATCATGCGCTGATACGTTGCGCCGGTGTTTTTGATCCCGAAGGGCATTGTGTTAAAACAGAAGGGGCTGTATGGAGTGATGAATGTCGGTGCGGCTTGATCGGACTGCGCCATCTTAATTTGGTGGTAACCGGATATGCGTCAAGGAAGCACAATGAGTCGTGTCCTGCGGTAGCGTCGATAATTTGATCGATGCGAGGGAGGGGGAAGGGATCCTTTGGGCACGCCTTATTAAGGTCCTTGAAGTCGATGCATAGGCGCCAGGATTTGTCCTTCTTTGGCACCATCACCAGGTTTGCTAGCCAGTCCGGATGTTTTATTTCTCTAATGAATCCGGCTTTCAGTAGCTTGGCTAGCTCCTCTCCCATGGCTTGTCGCTGAGGTTCAGAGAAACGCCAAAGAGTCTGCTTGACCGACTTGAATCCTTTTAGAATGTTAAGGCTATGCTCGGCGAGCCTGCGTGGGATTCCTGGCATGTCTGAAGGATGCCAGGCGAATATGTCCCTATTCTCGCGCAGGAACTCCCGTAGTGCGGCGTCTACGGCGGGGTTTAACTGTGCCCCGATGGATGCTGTTTTTGTGGGGTTCATTGGATGGACTTGGAATTTGACTATTTCATCTGCTGGTTTAAAGGAGGTGGAATTGGATCTTTTGTCTAGTATCACATCGTCCCTGTCCACTTTGGAGCACAGCGTGGTTAACTCCTCTGCCACAAGGGCTTCGGATAATGCCTCGAGGACCAGTGCAACTATTTTGTTCTCTGCGTGGAGTGCTATGTCCGGATCACTAGCTGGAGTGATGATTCTATTGGGTCCGGGCATTTTGAGCTGCATGTACCCGTAATGGGGTATGGCTTGAAAAATCGTGAATGTCTCCCGCCCTAGAAGGGCGTGGTATCCGCTACTGAACGGGGCCACTTGGAATGTGATTTCTTCGGACCTGTAATTCTCCGGAGTGCCAAATACCACATCTAGTGTGATTTTCCCAGCGCAACGTGCCTCCCGACTAGGGATAATTTCTCGGAAGGTCGTGCTACTTTGCTCAATACGGTTGCTTTCTATTTCCATTTTTTGAAGAGTCTCCTCATAAATAAGGTTTAGTCCGTTGCCGCCGTCCATGAGCACTTTAGTGAGCCAAAAGCCATCCACAATTGGACTGAGGACCAAAGCGGCTGGTGCTCGGGTTGTTAGGAATTTAGGTTCGTCACTAGCATTGAAGGTGATAGTCGTGTCGCTCCATGGATTTATTGCTGCCACGTGGCAGACTTCGGCAAGGCTGCGGAGTGCTCGCTTACGCCTATTATTTGAGGCGAAGGTCTCGAAGACTGCCAATAATGTATTGTTATCCACGGGAAGGTGCTCTGGAGTTTTTTGGATGAGGAGATCCTCACCGCTCTTAGCTACCTACTAGAGTACCCAACATGCTCTAAGGCTATGTGTTAGTATGGTATCCGCTGTACTATGTATTTTGCAGGGCCCGTTAAGCCATCCCTCCAATACGGTTCCACGCCATGTAGTGGGCTTTTGCTTCTTTGTAATTGAGTCGGGCGACTTATGAGAGTGCGCCCTTTTAGTTCGGACTGGGGGTTGTGTCAGAGCCGGATTATCCCAAAATTTTGTTTGGGTTTTCCAGGCGCTTTCCATTGCACAGTACTTCCGTACTATGGCCGCCAAGTCAGCGAAGTGTGCTATGTCACGGTGACTTATGGCGTTGAGGATTCCCTTGTCCGTGCAATTGCTGCAAAAGAACAAAATTGCGTCTTCCTTGCGACAGTCCTTGACCTTGTTCATTACAAGGAGGAATCTGGCCCAATAGTGATGTACTGTCTCTTGGGGTGCTTGCCTAATGTGGGAAAGATCGTTTGTATCCACTACAAAAAAATACACTTCCGTGATGATACGTGTTTGTCACAGTAGGTCGCGTTTTTTGTCATGCATGTACATCCATGACGATTTTATGACAGAATCAAGATAGTCATACCTGTGCTGTCGTAGAAGTGTTCCATGACATTACCAAAATTATCATCACGGAAGTGTCCACTTCCATGACGATAAATCACGCGTCACAGAAGTGCTTTCATCAAGGGTGACCGACACGTGGAATCCACCATAACGGAACACCATTAAGCTATCGGGTCGGGTTTTGGATCCGATAACCCGTTAACAGCCCCAACCAATGGGGATTTTCCATGTGTAAATCATCATTGGCTGGAGGAAACACGTGTCGACTCACTGTTGGGACAGATGTCATCCGCTTATTGGACCGAAGGCGCCTATGATACGGTGACACGTGGCACGGCCCAACAGAGGCCCATTCATGTGAAAAGGCCGGCCTGTTTGACTTGGTCAAAAGGTGGCGGGCCGGCCCACGGAAAGCCTGTTAACGGCCTGTTCGCATATAGCCCATTTACAGCCCGCTAACCCAGGGCCCGTTACACCCTATCCGAATTAGGCCCAGTAGCGTCATCTGGGCCGTCCAATATGATTCAGCCCGTTTTAACTTCCAGCCCATGTGTGGCCCATGACTTCTTTCGGCCCATATGAGGACCTTTGTAACTCTTGGCCCATTAACGGCCCGTGGTGAAACTGGCCCGTAATGAACAGTGTATCACTTTATACCCATTAACGGCCCGTTATTCCATTGGGTCGTTTCCAGCCCAAGTTATCTTTTGGCCTTCTCAGGGCCCATTGATTCTTGGGCTCATTTGCAGCATTCGGTTACATACGGCCCATTACTGTCATTTTCTGCTTGTGGGCCAAATTCAGCTCGTCGTTATAGTCGGCCCGTTAATACGTTGGGCCGTTTCCATGTAAAAAAACCTGTTGGGCTGTTTTCATAGAGTTATCAAATATGGCCTATTAACGGCCCATTATGGTCCACGAATAGTACGACCCATGATTGGCGAAATGATGATACGCCATGTAGAAGGACCATGGATCCTACGGCCCGTATGAGGCCCATGGATAGTACGGCCCGTAGAAGGCCCATGGACCCTACGACCTGTAGAAGGCCCATGGACCCTAAGGCCCGTATAGAAGGTTGATGGATCCTACGGCCGGACGAAGGCCCATGGATCATACGGCCTGCAGGAGGCCCATGGTTACAACAGTCCGTGTGTTGCCATGATTATTTTGGCCTAGTTACCAAAAATAGGCTATTGTGGCCACTAGAAAAAAAACAGAAAAAGAACTGCAATGACTACAAGCAAACAACTAAACAAGACAATAAGGAAATAAATAAGCAAGCAATTAACGCTAGCCTATTACCGCTATTACACATATTACATCCATTGGGCATCAAAGTTCGCCACCAGTGCAAATATAGGGAACAAAGCAGCACATTACATACACTGGCTGTCAAAATTGGCCACCAGTGCAAATAAACGCGGTAGCAAAACAAGAGCATAACTGAAACAACTTCAGAAGAGCTCAAGAAATGTTATCCTGGGTATCCATCATGCTGGCAATAAGCTTAGCAAGTTGATTAGCTTTGTCCTGTTTGGCGCTAAATCCTCCAAAGCTTGTTGTTGCACCAGAAAGTATGCATCTGAATGCTCCAGGGACTTCCGCAGTCCTTCCGCTTCTTGTCGCAGCACAGCTGATCGATGTCTTTTAGCTTGTAGTTGAGACTCAAGAAACCGAACTGATTCAGACAGTGAGTTTGAATAGCTTGTGCAAGCGGTAGTGGCCAGTAACTCGAACACTAAACCAAGACAGGACTTTGGGGTTGTCTCGCTGTCTTCAAGATAGTCTTCCTTAGCTGTTTTAGCAGCTTTGTTGGAGACCAACAAGGATGTGTCACTATCCTGAACCTTATCTGCATTACTTCCTTTACCATTGCTTAATAAGGCACTCTTCCCCAATATTCTGTCAGCATTCTAAAACAAGAAACAAGCAGACACATAACAAGTTTAGCATGTACTAGTATATGAAACTCATTTCGGTGAACCAGTTCATTAGTAAGGTGGACAGGATTAAACTACCAAGTCTTCTTTTGCCAAGTACTAGTACATAATAAAAGCATCAAACAAACATATATCTATGTACTATGGTCACTACATTGTCTTGCCAAATCAAAATAGAGACACGGTTCAAATCATATCAGTTCAAGACAAAGCAGTAGTGAAAGAATACAAAGCGTGGGAAACTACACGGCACAGCAAGATTTCAGATGGGTACCACGGGTCTACATGTACAACAACACTATTGGCTCTGTTGTGATGCTAGTAATGTGCATGATATGAAAGTCAACTGTATACACAATTCAAATTGAAATCAACAGAGCTATTGATAAGAGCAAACCTGTTAAAGAAACATGCGTGAACATACCTACTGTGCCATTGGAGTTTTGATTGGATCCTTCAATTTAAAAATAATTTTGTATGAGTAAATACAGTGATACAAGAGCAAAGCAATCATAGTTAAAAAAGGCGTGCCTAAGCGAGCGCTTAAGCGCGCCTAGCATCTAGGCGTTGGCAAAACGCATTGCGCATAACTACGCATAATCTATGCATAACTGCGCATAAGCATGCGCGTTGGTCAGTAAAGCGCAAGGCGGTGGCAAAACACACAATTAACGCCTAGCGCTTTTTTGAACTATGATAGCAATGGATCTTAAATTAGAACAGTTGTTCTTCAGGTTTAGGCACTTGTTCTACATGAACAGAGTACAGTAAGACGCAAGAATATAATACTTAAAATAGAAAATGAGCTCATAGACCTTACCAAATTCTTGGTTCGAGACCAGTACAGAACAAGGCGTTCCCAGTCATCATCCAGTAAATGTGTCTCACGAGAACGTAAGGTAATTTGATGAGTTTCTTTGTCGGTGAAGTACGTTTTCTTCAGGTAATTCCGATACTGCCACCAAGCATTCTTGAAGATAGCAGAGGTATTAGCACAGGTTATCTCATCCCGAGTTTCCAAATCGGTCCTTCTCTATAGAGAAAAATGGGAAAATTTGTTGTATTATAACCATCATGGAGGTAGGATGTATGGGACGAAGCAAAGTAATTGCCATGAATAACATTAATTACACATAACTCCTGGACAAACACCTGCAACTGGCATTTTCCTTCATCTTCAGTATAATATTTCCAAGATGGGAAGATACGCACATACGATTTAACAACATCAAATGCGATAGATGCTAAACTACGACTAGCTAGTTGTGTTTCCTCCACAGGAATAGGCGTACTAACTGGTGGAGTTGGGGTTTGCCGTGATAGTACTGGCCCTTTGGGCACTGGAGCTACCTTACTAACTACTCTTGTTTGGGAGCTCTATGGTGGAGATGGTGCTGTGTCAACAGGAACTGGGTTATTATCGGCTGGGCTTGGGGTTAGATTGGGTGAAGCTGGTTCTCTGTCCATCGCAGTAGGGGTACAATCTACGAGAGTTTGGGTTATGTGTGATAGGGCTGGTTCTTGTGCATGTACAACCGGGGTGCTATCTCCACCAAGAGGTAGCACTGTTTTATTTGAAGACCGTGTTTTTAGTCCGGTAGATACTGGCATCACCCGCTCCAATTCAAATGGCTGATAAACAGGAAACATAGTTGAATGTACAAACATTGTATGAGAGACAGATGCAATAGATAGTGTGGGAAAAAGAGGGCATGAAATAGTTGACATGTATATTGTTTAATTAAAACGGATAGCATGACATAATTTCACATATATGATGTATATCTAAACTGGATAGCATAGCATAACATAATTCAAAGATATGATGAATAACTAAACATGATCGCATGACATAATTCACCTACATGTTATCTAAGTAATCAGGATCGCATCATTTAATTCACATATGTGATTTATATGCTAAACAGAGGGCATTCCATATGATGTCTGAACTAAGAACATGGTGTTGAATATTGTGTATATGATGTTTAAACTATGCAATGCAAGACACCGTATGCATGATATGAGCAGTCTAACCGTGCCAAGTTAAAGCATACACCTCAGTGGGGGAATAGGACTGGTCATCTGTCTCTGAATCCATCTCTGAGGAGCTATCGGGACCCCAACAAGAGATCTGCTTCGACAGGTAGCACTGTCTGCTCTGAAGGCCTTGTTTTCACTCCAGATTTTTCCATCTCCCACCCAAATGGCTGATTCACAGGAAGAGTAGTTTAATGTACAAACATTGTCGACAAATGGAAATGTAATGAAGAAAAGGATGGGCAAGATATCATTCAAATATATGATGCCTGGTTAAACAGGATGGCATTGCACATTTCACATATATTATGGCTGGCTAAAAGACATGAGACTGCATAATTCCCATATATGATATAGAAACTAAATAGGTGGCATTACAGAACATGTCTAAACTAAGAAGATGACATATATGATGTCAAAAGTAGGCACTGCAAGGCAACATATGCATGATATGACTAACATCATCATGCCAAGGTAGAGCAAACACCTTGGGGGTAAATAGGAGTGGTCAGCGGCGTCTGAATCTGCCTCAGAACAGATATCTTCCTCTGGATTACAATCTGGAGAGGGGTGGGGAGGGTTTGCCATTGAACCCACCATGGAGCGATGTCTGCACGACATTGTATTGCCGCGCAAAACTCTTCTCTTTTTCTCTACATGTTCAACATGACTGTGTACAATATCTGACATGCATACGAAAAAAATATGGTGAGATTATGTAAGGAGAGCATGCAGAAATTTAGAGTTATGGTAACAACCAGTGGATCGACGTTTTTCCGTTGAACCAAAATAGCCCTAATGGATCGACGTGAATGTATAGTAATAAGTGATGCAACAAGTGTACAACCTCTTTGCCGTAGCCGTGTCGACCTCAGCATCATTGGGTTGGTCGCTGAAGCAGTTGAGGCAGAGGTCGCTGTCGGAGGTGTGGAGGAAGATCCGAGGAATCTGTAGACGGCGTCCAGGGAACTGCTTTGTTGTGATGGATCTTTCTGTCGTTGGAGGAGCTCCGGTGAGCCGTAAGACGTCAAGGCTGAAGCAGCACAAGACAGACATCGTCAATCTCAAGTGGGATTCTAATAGCATCTCCAATAGATGATGTAAATGGATGTAAAATTAACATCACCAAAAACCACCTGACTACAACAGATGAAGTAAAAACTGTTGACTCTGAACTTAACTCTCGAAACTGAAATTTACTGTGGAATCTGAATGCTACTGTCGAAACTGAACGCAATGGTAGAAGAGAGGCACTTGACATGTAGTTTAGGGAGGGTCTGCAATTCATCTTCAACCTGCACCCCCTGAGCCACCAGACACCACTGGCCTCGCCGCCCCGAAACAACTCGCCACCGCTGCCCCGGCCAGCCCTCTAGGCCCCCACCCCCACCCTGAACCCTAAGATAGATAGTGGGGTACCTCTCCAGCGAGCCCCCGTCCCCGCTGCGGGTGGTTCTTCCTTAACTCCGACGAGCCCCCCAACCCCTAAAAATCGATTCAGTCGACTGAAGTGTGGCTTAATCAGAGTAGAGCAGCAGCACGAGTGACGGGGAGAGCAGCAGCAGCTGGGCGAGCAAGCGATCGAGCAAGAGCCGGAGCAGCAGCAGCGCGAGCGAGCGAGCGAGAGCCGGAGCAGCAGTAGCAGATCCGGTTGGTATGGACGCCGCCGCCGAATGGGCCTTGCACAGGGGGACAGCCGCCGTGGAGATGTCTCCCGCGGTGCCGGCTTGAAGGTAGCCGCTCCATGGGGGTGCGGGATGGAGCACCGTCGGTGTCGGGAGGTCGAGTTAAGGAGAAGGTGTGACGCGATGAGTGTACAACCTCTTTGGTGGCGCTGAGTAGGCCTCGGCTTCATCCGAGGAGTCAGTGAGGATGCTGCGGTTCCGGTGGAGCAGGTTAAGGCGGCGTTGTGGGGATGGAGCAGCCGCGATAGACGAGGTGATCGTTGGAGCAGCTCCTTGGAGGTGGAGGACGGGGCGGCTAAACCGGCGAGACGGCGAAATGGACGACGGATCCTCATCCAGGGAGGTGGACGAGGGACGTCGAGCTGTTGCAGTGGACGACGTCGTCGGGGAAGAGGATCCGGCTGGGCAGTGGTGACGTGGCGGACGGAGGAGGGTGGGGTTTCGCGTCTAGAGCGGAGAGGTTATGGCGGCCTGGGATTTTGAATGGCGAAAAGGGGGCGATGGGAGGGGGTGAAGCATGACTTAGGGACGCGCTTGTCCAAAATGTAGGGTGTGTTACAAAAGTACCCCCACCAATTTAAACTAGCGGCCCTTTCGGCTCAGGGTTAGAAGGGGGATTTCGCGTGTCGGGGTTTGGCAGCTGGAGGGAGTTTTCATGCATGTTGTAATTTCGGGATAGCAAGGCGCGGGTTGTGAAGGCGCCAGTTTTGGGAGCATGATATCTGAATTTTCGGGATATAACAAGACGCTGGTTGAATTTTAGGGACAAGCCTAACGTGTAGTAATATTGTACTTGTACGTACCAAATCAATTCGCACTTCCCTCAACCAAAAAGAAAACGAAAAAAATAAAACTATTCACACCACACAAAGAGAGAGTCTTGCCCCGTTTTACTGTACAAATGCTATTCAAAGCTACTCCCTCCTTCCATTTATATAGGGCCTAATGCGTTTTTCAATGCTAACTTTGACCAAATATTAGAGCAATGATATATGACATGCAACTTACACAAAGCACACCGTTAAATTCGTCTGTGAAAGGTTCTTTCAATGATATAATTTTCACATTATGCATGTCATGTACTATTAATCTTGTCAATAGTCAAAGGCGGTCTTAAAAATCACATTACGCCCTATATAGATGGAAGGAGGGACTATGAATCCATGTTATGTCCGATTAAATTTTTTTGCTTGTTGTATAATGCATGTAACCTACTCATACCAACATTTTAGTGCATTCCAAATGTCTATACTACCACTGCAATTCGAACTAAATTTGAATTCGTTTCTCTATTTCAATAAGAATCTACAATCATGATTATTGCCAACTTCAACCATCATAGTTTCCTTGCTATCCGCCAGATATAAATCGGACGGCCTATAATGCAGGATGGCAGGCACACCATCATCAACAACTCCGTTTTTATAAGAGTAGAGATAAGATATATTAAATGCAGTATAACATGCTCATAACCACACCATGTGTATCACCGTTATATATATTCACACATGCGTCGGTTTGAAACACTATGATAAATTCTTCAAATATCCGAATTTGCTTTTTATAATGAAGTATATATGATCTCTATTCGTCTTTTACACCCACAGAACCCTCTTATCTTTGTAGCTAGCGCAAACTTTCTCTTATGAATGCACACGCCCGCATCCATCTCACCCTCCCTCAGCATTCTCTAGCTCCATCGTGCAAATTCGTCTTTTCAGTTTAGGTCGTTCACCCACGGTGTGTGTAGGCCCCCTAGATCCTTCTTTACGGCACACATCGATCGATATGCCTCTCTAGCCAGGTGTGCCTAGCACAAACACAAGCTTCCCCTCTTCTCTTGTCACCGTCCATGCCTCACTCCCACCACTCTTTTCATCGTTCTCGTACTCGCACACTCCTCCCCCTCGATATAGTATGCCTCTCGTACATCCCTCTCTCTCTCTATCCTTCTCCTCGTGCCTCATCTGCTTCTAACACACACATGCATGTATACCGATTGTCTCTCCTTTCTCTAACAAAGGGCGATTGATCTTCCTATGTAGTTACGTCTGCTTACCATAGCCACATCGTCCCCCATCATCATTCGTGCATGCCTCCTGACCCATCTCTCACACGCACGTGCACAGACAACAAGCAGCCATCTCCTCTCTTATTGATATTGCGGGCGTGCCCTCCGTTTGTCTAGCAAGCCTATCCCACCATTTGTTAGAAGCAACTCCACTACCACCCCCTCCAACACTCTAGCTCTGTCTCTCTCCCAACCTTATTCCTCTCCTACACATATGCATGGATGCCGATCGATCTCCCTTAATACATGAGGCAGATTGATCTCCTTAATACATGAGGTAGGCCTCTCTCCTCCTCCACACATATACCAGCCATTGTACCTCTATAGTTAATTGGGCCTCCCTCTTACCCCACCACACACTGATAGTCGAGCGCTGCAGGTAGGAATCCATGCCACAGAGACAAACTGCACATGTCCCATCTCACGTTCCAGTAGGCCAGCCAATCTATATCTTTGATGTGGGCACACACAAATTCGATAGCACTCTTTATCGATCGCGCGCACACACACATCATCCCTCTCTTCGATTCTATAGACACCTCAAGCCAATGATACCTCCACTCTCTTCTCGTGGATCGCCCCCTCTATATATATGTTATATCCATGACTCTATTTCACACACATTGCCTATGTTACATTTTTTGATTGACCCCACCCCCAAAAAAACTCTCAAGAACCCACACACTATATCTCTCTAGGTTTGTATCTCTCTCACACAACCCCACGTAGGTGGTGTACGTATACAAGAAGAGAATAGGTGCACCATGCACGTACTCACGCTTCGTGCCCAGCCACACCCACACGGGTACATGGTGGAGCTCATTTCTTTATGAAATGGCAGCCCACGTGCTAATTTGAACACCTGTAGCGGTTCTTTACCTAGGGAGGTCATGTACCACGTGTGCATGAAACAAAGTTCGACTTGACGCGTTGCCGCGTTATTTTTAAATAAAGTTATAGCGCTCAATGGCACGTACACAGAATATAAAACGATTTTTATGGAGAAAAAGGTAGTCCGCTCACTATATACAATGGAGCCTGCCTGCCTGGTTTGTCGCTCTTCAGAGTATCTCACAAAGGCTGCGGTGGCCTCTCTCTCTCACCGTTGGTCACTGATCCGGCCGCATCCCATCCGACGGGGGAAAGGGAGTGCGGTGGCCTCTCTCTCTCTCACCGTTGGTCACTGATCCAGCCACATCCCGTCCGCCGGGGGAAAGGGAGGAAGTGCATCGTTTCTCCGTTCGACAGCGCCGAGGCAACACGTCCCTATCTGTGGTACACGCCGTTCTCTCTGACCAAGCTCCGGCGCGACAGGGCCTACGCCCCCTGCTCGCAGATTCCGCCCGCCGCCGCTCACCTAGTTACATCCCGACGACCTCCAGGTATCCCCTCCGGCCTTGCTCCACTGCCCGTCTTCCCACGTCACTGCATGTGGATCTTCCGTAGTTCTTTGCCCAAAATGTAGCTCGTCCGGTGTACTTTCCATATTGCATTCTCGTCCTCACACCGTTTTAGACAAACACAACTGTGTTGTTATCTTCCCTTAGGACAAGGAATATGCTTCTTTTTTGTCGTCGCATGTGTCATCAACTGTTATTGGCCAGTAATTGTTTCCTTTCTACCTATTTTTTTGCAAATAGGGCTATCCATTTCACCTCGTTGCTATTGCGACCTTTTGGTGAACTGCACAAATCACTTTTTCTCAAGAGTGTTTTGTGCAGTTGTACTAAAATGTCACACGGGTAACGTCTCTACATTTCAGTGCGACTGCACAAAGGGAGATTGGTTTTGCTCTATCCTCCTCATCCAACTCCGAGCCTAATCTTCTCCAACTAGTTAGTCTTAAGAGAGACTGCAAAGGTGACCGGCTTCTATTTGTGTGTTTATTGTTTCATCAGTAGTCCTCTATTATCGTAATTATACTTACTATCTTTGGAACAGGGACGCTCGGCTCTATTTTAGTGGAACTGCACAAAATGATCGGAATGTTGCATGCTCCAGACAGCTACTTTTTTCCCAACATGCCTTGTTGATTTAGATAGAGCTGGGGGGACGTTGCTGCCAATGAAAGCATGGATCAATTTTAATTTAACACCTTCTCACAACTCTATCTTCAGTTGTGATGTAATTATTAGCTCTGATCTACTAATAATTGACATGCATTAGCAAGGAAGTTAGTTTTTTATTGTTTCCGAAACAGCATCGATGGCAAGACACACAAAACAAAAGCTAAAAGCTCACACCATTGTACAATTTCATGTCGTTGGAAAATTATTTGTATAGTACGTCAATTATGTAAACAAATGATGGAAGCTTGATAGCATTGCCAGAAGCCTCTTCATCATCCGGGTCCATGTGCCATGCACAAAATTATACTCCTTCGTTCCTAAATATTTGTCTTTTTACAAATTTCAAACGGGAATATTTTAGAGTGTAGATTCACTCACTTTGCTTCGTATGTGTACTCCCTCCGTTCCTAAATATTCTATTCGTCTTTCTAGAGATTTCAACAAGT
The DNA here is from genome assembly GCF_003073215.2 of Triticum urartu. Taxonomy (NCBI): domain Eukaryota; kingdom Viridiplantae; phylum Streptophyta; class Magnoliopsida; order Poales; family Poaceae; genus Triticum; species Triticum urartu. Next base: position 437,147,821 of record NC_053024.1, on the reverse strand, counting down.
GACTACATATGGAGCAAAATGAGTGAATCTACACTCTAAAATATGTCTATATACATCCGTATGTGCAAGTCCATTTAAAATATCTAAAAAGACAAATAGTTGAGTAGTCACTCGTTGAAATCTCTAGAAAGACAAATACTCCGGAGTATATTTAAGAACCGAGGGGGTAGTGCACAACCGCATGGGAGACTCGGCCCGGTCGTTGCGCCGCATTAATAGTGAGTAATGAGCAGTCAAATCATAAGCCCCACCTTTCCCACTGTAAGTTGCTCTGAAGAAGCAACCATCAATACGCTGTTCTTTGAATCCGCTCATACTACTCCATCCGTCACTGTTTATACTGCGCGCTTCAGAAAAAAGAAAAAAATCTTTGGGACCAAGGCGACTAGCGATCGGCCTCAAAAATAGCATTGGTAGTTATAACACGGCGTCTATTACTAGAGGGAATAATGCGTACACACATTCATGCAGTGCTTCCACCACGGGTACACACATGCATGCACTTACTCCACTCCGTAGTAGTATAGTACATGGAGAGAAGATTGTGGACTTGATTGCGGTTATCACACCCTAATTAATTGAGCATTAAACCAAACACGTCAAAAGTCTCTCTGGTGGTGGAAATGCATTGAGAGAAATGCATCATAATGTAGCGCGCCCTGTAAACTGTGACGGAGGGAGGAGTAGTATGAAGGTGCAAAACCAAGTACGTGTATGGCCAGACGGTCAACGCACCTCCTCTTGGCATATCACTGACATGTGGGACAGGAGTGTGAGCAAACCGATCTCAATTGATGGCAAAGAGCCAACCCGCCGTTCCTTGAGAGAGACGAGAAGCGGGAACACACAGACGGGCTCGCACGGAGGCCAAGATATATTCAAGCATGGTTGGTTGATCGATATCATTCATTACATGTTGGGCTGCCGTTTCCGCCCTTCTCCGGAATAAACGTGTACTTTATCAAAGATAAAAATAAGAGTACAGACGCTCCACCATGTGGTTCTAGTAGTAGTACTACTCATACTACTGCGCTTGGCTCTTCGCCTCTTCGTGAAGTTGAACAATGATGGTACTCCGCATGTTGGGTACTATAGTGTATGCCTCTGACAATCTGACACCGAATGGACTGATGCATGTCCACCGAGGGTAGGTTGCATTAGTCAAAAGGCGTAAGTGAGCTTCACCTTGTCCTGCAAGCTTCTCCTCATTCTGCGAGTTGACGGGACACACGAAAAAGTAGTGCTAGTCCATACTCCCTCCTTTCCGGTTAAGATGGCTTAATCTTTTTTGCGGGTAAATGAGAGAGCTTTATTCATATATAAGCATTCTTAGGAAGATCAGCCAAGACACTGGTCACTACGAAGCGAGGTACCCCACAAAAAAAGTAGGAAGCGAGGTGTTTCATCAAGCCAGCTCTCGGCCACATTCAAAGTGCAGCAAGCACGGTTCGCGAAGATGCGTCGCAAGGTTTGCTGACCTGTTTACATGCTGAATAACAAAAAAAGAGGAAATATTACGGAGCGCTACTATTTGTAACAGGATATGAGTCAGAATTAAGCGAGAATTGTGGCGAGTGTTCCATGCAATCAACTTCCATTATCACATGCGAGAACCCTCGAAGAGAACCAAATGTGTTGAAGATTGCTTTGTCACATTTTAAAATTATAATAAGAGTGCAGACGCTCCTCCATCCGGTTCCTAATACTAGTATAGTACAAACCTTTATGGACTACAGTAGTAGTACTAGTAAACTTTGAGCTTGGCTGTTCGCCTATTCGGGAAGTCGAACAATAATAGCACTAGTAGTATAGTGTATGCTTCTGGCAATCTGACACTGAATTAACTGTTGCACGTCCACCGCCTGAGCGAGGGAGAGCTTGCATTAGTCAAAAGTTTCTCCTTGTCCTGCGAGCCACCGCGCTCAAGCTTCTCCCGTCCTGCAACCTTCTCCTCGTTCGGCAAGTTGACGGGAAACAACAAAGTAATGCTAGTCGATACTGCCTCCTCTCCAGTTAATATGGCTTAATTTCAAACGAGATAAATACACTGTCTGTCACTGTATATTTGTAAAAATACGGTTAGTGGACTTCATAATACGCTCATTGCGCTCAATATATATATTTTCTGCTGTTTATACGGTCACTAGCTCACCCTGACTGAGTATGTGTGTGCATGCATGTGTAGGTTGAGCACTTGAGCATGACCGTGTGTGTTCTGTCGTGTGCTCGGACATGCATGCATTAGGGCGTCGCGCGTGTTTTTGCGTCCATGTGTACGCGTGACTGTTGCATACATGTAGGGGGAGTACGTGTAGGGGCCACTAAGGAGCAGTCAAATCACACAGTAAGTTAGTCAGAAGAAGCAACCATCATTTCACTCTTGAATGATGATAACCCACAAGTATAGGGGATCGCAACAACTTTCAAGGGTAGAGTATTCAACCCAAATTTATTGATTCGACACAAGGGGAGCCAAATAATATTCTCAAGTATTAGCAGCTGAGTTGTCAATTCAACCACACCTGGAAACTTAGTATCTACAGCAAAGTGTTTAGTAGCAAAGTAATATGATAGTGATGGTTACGGTAACAAAAGAGTAACGAAAGCAAAGTAATGTTTTCGGTATTTTGTAGTGATTGTAACAATAGCAACGAGAAAGTAAATAAGCGTAAACCAGTATATGGAAAGCTCGTAGGCATTGGATCAATGATGGATAATTATGCCGGATGCGGTTCATCATGTAACAATCATAACATAGGGTGACACAGAACTAGCTCCAATTCGTCAATGTAATGTAGGCATGTATTCCGAATATAGTCATACGTGCTTATGGAAAAGAACTTGCATGACATCTTTTGTCCTATCCTCCCGTGGCAGCGGGGTCCTAATGGAAACTAAGGGATATTAAGGCCTCCTTTTAATAGAGAACCGGAAATAGCACATAGTAAATACATGACCTCCTCAAACTACGGTCATCACTGGTAAGTATCCCGATTATTGTCACTTCGGGGTTAACGGATCATAACACATAATAGGTGACTATAGACTTGCAAGATAGGATCAAGAACTCTCATATATTGGTGAAAACATAATAGGTTCAGATCTGAAATCATGGCACTCGGGCCCTAGTGACAAGCATTAAGCATAGCAAAGTCATAGCAACATCAATCTCAGAACATAGTGGATACTAGGGATCAAATCCTAACAAAACTAACTCGATTACATGATAAATCTCATCCAAGCCATCACCGTCCAGCAAGCCTACGATGGAATTACTCACGCACGGTGGTGAGCATCATGAAATTGGTGATGGAGGATGATTGATGATGACGACGGCGACGAATCCCCCTCTCCAGAGCCCCGAACGAACTCTAGATCAGCCCTCCCGAGAGGTTTTAGGGCTTGGCGGCGGCTGCGTGTCGTAAAATGCGATGATTTCTTCTCTGTTATTTTTTCTCCCCGAAAGCAGTTATATATAGTTGGAGTTGGAGTCGGGGGGTCTCCAGGGGGCCCACAAGGTAGGGGGCGCGCCCTAGGGGGGGAGCGCGCCCCACCCTTGTGGCAAGGGTGTGGGCCCCCTGGTCTTCATCTTTGGCGAGGATTTTTTATTATTTATTGTAAGATATTCTGTGGAGTTTCAGGTCATTCCGAGAACTTTTGTTTTCTGCACATAAAACAACATCATGGCAATTCTGCTGAAAACAGTGTCATTCCGGGTCAGTTCCATTCAAATCATATAAGTTAGAGTCCAAAACAAGGGCAAAAGTGTTTGGAAAAGTAGATACGACGGAGACGTATCAAATGACACATACGCAATATAAAATGGTTGATATGGAGAGAAAAAGAAAACCACTATATATACATTAGCAGGAGCCTAAGCTACAAGCCTGCTTGCTTAGGTTGCTCTCTTCACAAGCATAGAACGACGGGCCTGATCCCGCAGCTGGGGGAAGGGAACAATGTTCTGCGTAGACGCGGTCGACATCGGCAAGGGAGAAAACCCACAGTCGGTGCGTCCCAATCGGGGGTAACCGCGGTATGGGCCGATGCCGCGTCCCAACCGCCCTTCTAGCTACAGCCCGACGTCCCAGGTAGTCCATCTTCCTTTTGGAGCCGGCTTGCTCCACTGCCGTAGCTCCATCTCCACGTCGATCTTTCTCTACTTCGACCGGCTTCTACTTGTGATGAGTTTATGTCACATGAACTAGTGCCAGTACTATTATTCTAATCACACTTCTTCAATATCTTTGCCATCAGGGATGCTTAGGTCGATTTTAGTGGAACTGCACAAAAGCATCGTATGATCCGAGGGTGCCAGCCGTCTTTCCTTCGACAGGTTCTACCTGGCCAGGAAATTAAATCATGTTTAGGGTTTAGGGTTTAAGTCGTAGTGACCCCATCAGTAGTTTTTCTTCCATACACGCTCTCACAACTTTTTTCTTTAGTTGTGAAGTAAATATTGGCTATGATCTATGAATCATTGAGATGCATCAGCATGTGTGTTAGGTTTCCTTTGTATTTGATGGAATGTTGTAACGGGGCAACCTTGGAATATGAATGAAAATGGAGTGGAAAGTTTCCGTTTTTTCGGAGAAAAAATGGAAATGGAGAGAAACCAACGTTTTTTTTTCGTTGGATCGCGCCATCGAGCAAAACCAACGTTTAAATCACGGCTGTCGTGTTCGTGTCTCACCCTCCTCCACAGCTCGACCCCACATGGTCGCTCGGCATGCCACTCACCGCAAACCGAGTATACGATAACTTTCCCACCTACTTGTCAATGGATTGCGCCATGGAGTACTAGCACTACTGGAAGAGATTGATGAGTTGGGGGAGGACAGCTAGCTGTAGCACAGACTCCCAAGAACTTTTTACATGCATGTTGTAGCCGGCTATTGCAACCTTTGAACGCGGAGCAGCCGCGTGCACCCGGAAGCGGCATGGGAGACGCTCTCTTGGCCGGCGCGCCGCTTCAATGTCGGTGCCAGTGAGAGGTCGCGTCCGCTCTGGCCGAGCATGAATGCGGCACTGACCGTTTCGGGCCGGAAGCACGCGCGGGTGATGAAGAGGGTTCGGGTTGGTTAGGACCGGCTGTGGCAGCGGTCCGGACGTGCGCAAACAAGAGATGTTGTATGTTAATATTGCTGCGTATATAATTAACAACGTAAAAAATGTGCCAGTTGGACAAATATGATGGGAGATGCAGATGGAAATGGAATTTTACGTAAACACGGATATGCATGTCTATGTCTATGTGTGTGTGCGCGCGACGACTCTCGCGACCTGGAAGCGGGGGCGTGTTTTTGATCGAGTTTTCTTTCTTGGTACGTTAGAAAATCAGTTTGTCTAATTCACATATAGATGTTATTTAAGGATATCACATCTAAGCTCCCATAAGTATATAATGTAGCAACAAGAAACAAAAAAAACTAGGAAAAAAATAGACCACAAACAGAGTGGACATCAACTTAGATGTGACATAACTATGTCACATCTAGATGTGTCCTAGACAGACCCTTAAAAAATTGTCCTCCAGTTTTCATTTCTATTTTCGGGGAACGCGCGTATTCTATTTAAAACCACTGCTATGGAGAGATTTTTTTACTCCATTATGGCCTCTTGTTTGATAGAGTTTCTCGTGTCTCGCTCTCTCACCCTCTACATATCAAAACAAGATGACAGTGTCCACTCTATCTCTCCCCTCACCGATGGTCACAGATCCGGCCGAATCCCGTCTGCTGCGGGAGGTGAGGAGGTGCAGCATTGACGTTGTCGCCGTCAGCGACGGAGGAAGCCGATGCGCACCGTCCTCTCGGAGCCGGCGCTGGCGCGGACGAAGATCCTCCGCGCCCTTGTTCGCTGCCGTCGTCTGGGCAGATCCCGCCCGCACGCCTAAACGACATCTCACCCACCTAAGGTATAACTTCTTGTACTGGTCCAGCTCCCCAGGTCGCCGCGTGCGGGTTTTCTTCTATGCGACTACTCCCCAGCTCCCCATGCATAGTAGCTAGGGTTCGTCGGTTGGTCCAACACCACCTACTAGTACTATTATAGAGGAAATGCCACTCGAAAAGTTGTCCTAATTTATGCCTCGGTGGAGGTATACATGTTGTTTCGACAAAAAGTACATGGTGGTTGTGCGGTCATTGTCCATATGGTGGTAGTACTATCACTGGTTAAATGAAGAAATGCTTTTTTTCTCGGGTATCCTGGTATAGTTCCCATCAAGATAATTATGATGCTTCTGTTTGTTGGTGTACTTTTCATTAATTCTTATTGACAATTGAGATGTCGTTTCTAACCCTTTTTTATATTTTTGGAAATAGCGATGCGTGTCTCCATACCCGGGCATGTCTTCCTCAATTTTAGTGGAACTGCACAAAATTGGATGGCCATTGTTGTTCCGCCTCACTGTCCTCTGCCACGTGGTTCTTCCTTCCTCGAGCTTGATTACTGATAAGAAATGGACCACAGTGAGGATTTGTCGAACTTCATAGGTGCCTCACCTAAACTTGATGCCAAATGGATGATGCATCACCATGATGACCTATCGATGCTCATGGTTGCGCCTCATGGTTGCGTCGGCTGGTGAAGCTGATCGATTTTCAATGAAAAACAAGTTGTCTTCCATCAGTGCTCTTTGCTTGTTACGCACAAAGATGATATCCTTCGTCAGTTCACATTGGTTGCGTTGGAGACGCAGTCGTCTTTCACGTTGGTGTAATTTATCACACAATTGGCTATGAACCAAATGTTCCCTCGAAGAAAGATCGACGTTGGTACTAAGAGCATAAGTTTTGTATTGATTTCTAAGCCTTCTCACAACTTTGTCTCCAGCTCCCCTGTAATTTTATTTATCTAGCTATTAACTTTGATTTAAAAAATGGTGTGGACTAAAAACCCGGATGGACGTAGTAGCCCTCCATTTTTATTTACTCCGCATATTAGATTTGACTGAAGTCAAACTTTGTAATACTCTCAAACCTTTCCGATAATTGAAATTAAAATTCTTTATGTGTACACACTCTCACACTTTCTGATAATTTGGCGCATGTGTGGTTGTTCACTTAAGGGAGGGTAGTGTACCACACGTAAAGGACAGGAAGTGCAACCAGGACGCGTGGGCGTGGATCGTTAGTTCATCGGAAGTAGTACTAGTTTTCTTCACTGTACATTAAATAAAGAGTTTCGTTTCGTACTTACACAATTTAAAACGATTGTTATGGACAGAATAAGAAAAACACTCCACTATATATTAGTCGTATACACGAGAGTACTATATGGACGCAGCTTCATTGACTTAGTGCACCTGACTTTGGATTTATGACAGGTGGGCCCAAAATGTGGCAGGCTTACCTGTCATACAGCCAAAAGTAGGTGCAGTGAAGGCACCGGAGCTCAGTCCGTACTAAAGTAGTATATATATAAGCTGGAGCCTCAGCGCTTGTTCGCTAGGGTATGCACTCTCCACACGCTCGTCGCACTACATATATGTTACACGCTGGAGGTTCAGCGTTCATTTGCTAGGGTTTGCTATATTCACAGTCTCTCACCCTCTCTTCACCAGATCTATACAAGACTGCGTTGGCCTCTTGTCTCTCTCTCCCCCCTCACAGCTGGTGAAGGAGGCATTCGTATCCCGTCGCACCGGGAAGGGGAGGAGGTGCAACGTTCACTATATCGCCTTCGGCGAGGGAGGCAATCCACTGCCGGCTGCGCTGTTCTCTTTCACCCAATGCCTGTGCGGGAGGGCCACCGACCCCTTCTTCCTTGCTGCCGTACATAGTGTATGCAGATCCGGCCTCCCGCCGCACGCCTTGCCACATCCCGACGACCCTAAGGTATAAGTTTCTTTGAAACCGTCATTGCTCTAGCTGCATGTGGATCTTTTTCGATCTGTAGTCGAATCTAGGTCTTGGTTCAAAGAGGAAAGAAGGGTGCAGTGGGCTGGAGCAAGAATCTAGGACATGGTTCAATGAGGAAAGGAGGGGCAGAAAGTAGTATAGACTGGCTATCAAGCCGCTTTGTAGGTTGAAAAGGGAAAAAGGGGGTAACCCGGTACACACATCTGTAAGGAACTGATCTCTTTGTTGAAAAGGGAAAGAAACTAGGGGTCGGGTAGTTTGTGTAGGACTAGATTTGCTGCCCTCACATAGGAAGAAGGTTCAAGGAGAACAAATATGGGACCAGTGCATATATGCTGCTTGGCTACATACTCTGCATCACCCATTTATACGTGTGGACGCACATGGTGTTGGCATGTCCCATACAGCTATTTTGCTATTGTTAATCTAAGAATGCCACCGGAAAATTGAAGCAATGCCACTGTTAAAAGTAAATTACATTTTTTAACGAATGTTGTTTCAAGAGAATGTCTCTGTTAATATGAATCAATGCAACCGTTTTAGAAATGCTAATGTCCTACTTTGTTTTCCATCCAAGATAAGTTAGATGCTTCTTTCTGTCACCATTTGTTTCATCCTCCTTTATCGACAAGTAGTTGTTTCCTTTTTTGCCTCTGTTAAAACAGGGGTATCGATTCAACTTGTTGCTATTGCGACATTTTGCTTCGCTACTCGAAACACTTATGTTTTAAGAGTGTTTTGTGCATTTCAACTTGAATGTCACACCGGTGACTTTGCTTAATTTTGGTGGAACTGCACAAAAGGAGATCAAGATTTGTTTCTAGTCTTCGTGGCGAGTTGTTTCAAATCTTGGTCTCAACCACATGATGTGCAGTGTGCTTTGAGATGTTGTGCTACTTGTTTTGGTACTGTTTTAAATATATGTTGAATTGAAGCTATTGTATTGCTGTCTTTTCCCATTAATTAGTGAACAAAAATGGGACCAATCCAGACATGATGCTTGTTGCTTTGTTACAACAAATTCAGCGTCACCCCCTTTATAAGACAGTAATTGATGCCACTCTCAGAATTAACTACTGAATCTTATTTCAAAACTGCAACACTTGTTAGGGATTGGTGGGATTACCATTTTTGTGGCCGCATGTTTCATCCTCCTTTATTAGCCAGTAATTGATTCCTTTTTTGCCTCTGTTTAAACAGGGATATCTATTCAACTATTCGACATTTTGCTTCTCTACGCGAAACACTTTGCTTGATTTCAGTGCAACTACACAAAACGAGATTGGATTTCCTATTCGTGTTGGCAGATTCGTATTTTATCTTGTTCGTCTCATGAAAGGTCAGTACAGGCCTTCATCCACATGATTGTCCAGTGTGCTTTGAGATGTTGTGCTACTTGCATTGGTACTGTTTTAAATAAATGTTGAATTGAAGCTATTGTATTGCTGTCTTTCCCCATTAAGTAGTGAAAAAAATGGGACCAACCCAGACATGATGCTTGTTGCTTTGTTACAACAAACTCCGCATCACCCCCTTTATAAGTAGATGGAAGCACATACTGTTGTTGCGCCCACTCTCCCCTGGAACTGTTTATGCTTTTCGTTAATCTAATGCCGCTGGTAAAATTAAGAAATGCCACTCTCAGAATTAATTAACTACTGAATCTTAGTTCAAAACTGCAACACTTGTTTGGAATGGTACTATCCTGCTTTGTACTTCTTTCTACATGTTTAACCAAGGTATTGTTAAGATAATGTCTTTGTTAAAATGAATCAGTTGCATTGTTTTAGGAATGGTACTTTTCTACTTTGTCTTTCTTTATACATGTTGAAACAAGGCATTGTTAAGATAACGTTTCAGTCAATATGAATGAATCACACTAATGGAGAATTGCTACTCTCCTGTTTGTTTCCCATTAAGATAAAGTAGATCAGTAGATGCTTTTCTTCTGGGAGTACAAGTCATCAACCATTATTTCTTAGTAATTGTTTCCCTTATACCTATTGTTGCTTACAGGGATATCAAAATTAAAGCTCAGTTTTATTCCGACTTCGATTTTAGTTGAACTGCACAAAAAGAGCCAATGTGTCCAAGGCAAACTGCTGCATTACTGGGTCCAGTTGGTCGTTCCACTTTGCAGAAAGAAGCAGTCACTGTTTGCGCTACATCATAGAAGGAATGACCGAGAAGCTTTACAGAGTATTATTAGACACCGGTGACATGACTACTCTGTAGAGACCATTGAAATTTAACAACACGTGGAGTGCCCTGGGAAAAAAGTGCCCAAACAAGTACAAGAAGCTATGACAGGACTCCACGATCATAGGCATTACATATTTTGAACGGGAAAAGCTTGTCAAAGTTTAATCATTGATGTTAGCAAGAAGACGTTAGTTTAATATATTGGAATTGGAAAACCTTGTCAAAATTTGCTCATTGATGTTAGCCAGAAGACATGCATTTGATATTTTTGAGTGGGACGCCCTTGCTGTGAGCAGCGTCGAGTGTTTTTTCCTATTCCTGTGTTCAGTTTAGAAGTAAATAGTTACTCTGTTGAGATATTCCTGTGTTAAGAGTTTGTTCTGAATATTCTCTATGTAATGCCAGGCCTTGTGTTTGATTGAAAAGTTGAGCTTGGAATGTTGTGGCATGCGGCATCACGAGCTGTTCACCGTGCCTCCTGATAATAATGCTTCATATTGTTTTGCATGTCGATCTAATGCCAGTGATTTGCTTGTTAAGAAGATCATCCTCTTCTGTTGTTTCCGTGCTTAAGAAGTTCATCGTCTGATGTTTCATTCATAGCCTATACGACAAGTTGGGTAGGTTAGACGTGAAACCATATGATCGTCCGACCAACTCATGATATTAGGCCATGATTGGATCGTCGTTTTCCAACCAAAACCGCTTGTAAAACTGACACTTGTAAATTAAAGTAGATGGTCTCGGGCGAAGGCGCTTGGTTTTTCAATTTCGACTAGTAAAATATCGGAAGTACTTCACACACGATGAAAACGTTGAATGGCACTCGGACGATTGCTAATCCAGCCGTTAGCTGCTATTTCAGCCTTTCCCATGGATGGCATGATACGCACGTCATGCATGTATCGTCTGGTAATGTCGTCCATATAGCAGTGCTCGTAAAATATACATTGGTCTCTCAAATTACACACGTAATCCGCCGGTTTTACTTACAGACCTCGGGCCCTCGGTTTCATTACGCTTGTATTTTACGCGTTGTTTCCGATGACGAGTAAATTACACTTGTATGTTAATACAAGTTTGAAATAAACCAGAGCTCCCAAGCGTGGCCTTACCGTTTCATGCCGTCTCAGTTTCTCGAAGGTGCTCATAGGTGTCCGATGATCCTGGCTTCCTGAATGAGCAGCGGGCGCTGTATCAGACCATCCGTAGGGACCGCGAGGCCCTCTCCGTTGTCCTTCGAGTTGTTGCGCTCGCCTGGCGCCGAGCATTGTTAACATCGTCAACAAACATGAGGATTCAGGAGATGACTTTAGTTTGACTGGATGACACTAGGGACCCACTAGGGCCATAGCCATACGTACGCAAGTGCCTCCTTATTATGTACAACTATATTTTTTTTGCTTTCGCTTGGTTTCCTGACATCACGGTCCCACACCATTGTCAACCTATGTAGTCAATATAAACGAGAGAGTTGCACAAGGTGCGGCCGATAGCTGGGACCAAGCAGCTCGAGCAGTATTTGTGTTTTTGAGGCATGAGCACTGCAGAGTTTTTCTTGGCGATGATTTCGTTGTTGTTCAGAGGAGAGCAGGGTATTAACTGGGCAAGCTGTGGCCCATCTAGCCCAGGCCAGATATCCAGCCCAGATACTAATTTTTTCAAGATGAAAATGGCTAGCCCAGCTATACATCTTTTTGAGGAATACCCAGGCAAGGTCAAGTTATTATTCTCCACCCCACTGGGCTGCAAATCTTTCCTAGGAGGTATGCATTAGGCTTAACAGGAAAATGGGCTTTAAAAAATAATAAATGAGATGTAATTATAAAAACTGGGCAGTAACTATACAAAAATGCACCAAACACGAAATTAGTTTATAAAATATTATTTATGGATTTTGAAAATCTTAAATTTTCATTGTTGCGCGCGCAATGTTTCGTTGGATTTTTACGTAATGCAAATTTATATTTAATCTGACTAGAAATTTCGGGATAAAAATATTTCGGATCCCATCAAAATGTGGGAAATTTTATTGAATTCTGTCTTCAACGGTTGGTTGAAATTATTAATCGTTGTCCTAGCTAGAAAATGGGTTGTACTTTTAACAAACTGTAAATGGGCTGTTGTAAATTCCATTAGAATTCAAAAATGGGTTGTACATTCTTACAAAACGCAAATGGGCTATAAGTTCTCTGCCACACACTTGTGGGCCTACTAAGTGACACGTCCCCTAAAAAAATAAGTTGACGTGTATGCAAGGCTTTGTCAACTAATTATAGTCAACACACAGTTCTAGCAGCAGTGGCCGTTGGATATCTATCCAACGGATGTCGTGCTTCTTCTTCAATCTCGGATATTCTTAGCTTCGGCCGCCCAAAAAATGATTCCTCCCCCTGACATCTAGGGCGCACCGTTTCGGAGGCTGACCTGTGGGCCTACTAAGTTGGAGCGTACCAAGGGCTTTGTCAACTTAGTCAATATAAACGATTCTAGCTTAAGTGACCGTACGATGTCCATCCAACGGCCGTAGTGCTTCTTCAACCTCGGGTCTTCTTGGTCCAGCCACCCAAAGCAGCGCCGGTCGTGCCGCCTACTCCTGCCTCCCGTGGCCGGCTGTGTTGCCGCGGAGGCCTCACCGCCCCCATACTACTCCCACCGCTGGACAGGCCATCCCCCACACCCCCTGTTATTCTGCGGCGACGGCAGCCTCACACCGCAGCCGAACCAGTGAACCCTCGTACTCCTCTCCGCGCGGGCTTCCACTGCTGCGTCTTCCCCTACTCCACGTCGTCCCCTTCCTAGGCCTCGCCGTCGTCCACCGCCCTGGTGCTCATGGCGCGGCGTGATCAACATGGTCAACGACTGACTTCCATCGGAAGAGTATTGTACGAGGAGAGGCTGACAGCTGGGTCCACGGCGGCCATAAGGAAGTGCCTCCTTATTACGCGCAAAATAATTATTCCTCCACCTGACAGCAGGGACCCACCGGATGGGCCACCTTATTTCGTGAAAAAATGTTTCCCCCCTGACTGCTGGGACCCAGCGGACGGGCCACCGTATTTCGTGAAAAAAATGTTCCCCCCGCTGTCAGCTCGGACCCACCGGAAGTGCCTCCTTATTACGCACAAAAAAATGAATACTCCCCCTGCTAGCTGGGACCCACCTTGGTGGGAGGCTGACTTGTGGGCCTACTAAGTTGACGGGGACGGAGGGCTTTGTCAACTTAGTCAATATGAACGATTCTAGCTCCAGTGACCGTACGATGTCCATCCAACGGCCGTAGTGCTTCTTCAACCTCTGGTCTTCTTGCTCCAGCCGCCCAAAGCAGCACCGGTCGTGCCGCCTGCTCCTGCCTCCCGTGGCCGGCTGTGCTGCCGCGGAGGCCTCACCGCCCCCTACTATTCCCACCGCTGGCCAGGCCCTGCGGCGATGGCAGCCTCACACCGCAGCTGAACGAGTGAACCCTCATACTCCTCTCCGCGTGGGCATCCACTGTCGTGTTTTCACCGGCTCCGCATCGTCCCCTTCCTAGGCCTCGCTGTCGTCCACCGCCCTGGTGCTCTCGGCGCGGCGTGGTCAACGTGGTCAAGGAACGACTTCCATCGGACGTGGACTGTACGTGGAGAGGCTGACAGCTGGGTCCACGGCGGCAGCAAGGAAGTGCCTCCTTATTACATGGAAAATAATGATTCCTCCACCTAACAGCAGGGACACACCCGATGGGCCATCGTCTTTCGCGAAAAAATGTTTCCCCCCTGACTGCTGGGACCCACCAGCTACACCTTCGCACGCAAGGAAGTGCGTCCGGGCGAAAAAACGATTCGCCCCCCTGACTGCTGGGACCCACCAGCTACATCTTCGCACGCAAGGAAGTGCGTCCGGGCAAAAAAAACCAAAACGATTCGCCCCCTGACTGCTGGGACCCACCAGCTACATTTTGCATGCAAGGAAGTGCCTGACAGTCGGGACCCACCTCGTCGAAGCGTACGTAGCGTTCTCATTCTGGTCGCGAACATGTACGTACATATATACTGGTCGATGTAGAGGCGCGCACGTGTCGTAGTAGAGGCGCGTACATGTCGTAGTAGAGGCCCGCGCGTAGCATGTACACGTACGTACAGCGGCCAGGGTGCAAGAAAGAAAATACGGCCACATACGTACATACGGGCAGGGTCTCGAACGCCTACTCGCGCATACGTACGGCGAGGGCTCGTGTACATGGCTGGGTCGGAACGGAGAAACAGCGTCGTCGTCGTGTTCATGGGGAGGCAACGAAATGCGTCGTGTTCATGGGGAGGCAACGAAATGCGTCGTGTTCATGGAGAGGCAACGGAATGCGTCGTGTTCATGGGGAGGGGTGTGGCGTACCGCAAAATGGAGGAAATGGACCTCCTACGGTCGAAACGGGGGTCCTGTTGATCGGGAGGAGTGTGGCGTACCGCAAAACGGAGGAAACAGACCTCCTACGGTCGAAACAAGGGTCCTGTTGATCGGGAGGTGTGTGGCGTACCGCAAAACAGAGGAAACGGACCTCCTACGGTCAAAACGGGGGTCCTGTTGATCGGGAGGGGTGTGGCGTACCCCAAAACGGACAAAATGGACCTCCTACGGTCGAAACGAGGGGTCTTGTTGATCGGGAGGGGTGCGGCGTACCGCAAAACAGACGAAACGGACCTCCTACGGTCGAAACGGGGGTCCTGTTCATCGGGAGGGGTGTGGCGTACCGCAAAACGGGACTCCACGGGATACTGTTCATCTCCACCGTCGACCTCCTCCAGCCTCCACGGGCTACCGTCGACCTCCTCCAGCCTCCACAGGCTACCGTCGACCTCCTCCAGCCTCCACAGGCTACCGTCGACCTCCTCCAGCCTCCACGGGCTCCTGTTCATCCAGCCTCCACCATGCGGTACTCCACCGGCTACTGTTCAACTACCCCTCCACGAGCACCCCTCCACCATCTACTGTTCATCCAGCCCTCCACACCACGGGGTCTTGTTCAACCATCCCTCCACGGGCACCCCTCCACCGTCTACTATTCATCCAGCCCTCCACACCAAGGGGTCCTGTTCATCCAGAGGCAACGCCACCGCTCACTATTCATCCAAACCGCCCCCGCAACACTCACTGTTCATCCAATCGATCGGCTTCAGTTAGCAGCAGTAGCGAAGGAATCTCTCGATCGGGTTCAGTTAACAACCATCGATCAATCGCTCGGGTTCAATAACGCGTAGCCTGCAGTGCAATCGCTCGGGTTCAGTTAGAGCCCAACGCCTCGCTCGGGTTCAGTTAGAGCCAACGCCTCACACACACACACGTACGTGTACGAGAGAAACGTGCATCGCTCGGCCCCGACCTCCCACCGTAACCGGGAACTCCCCGAAATTTTCCTCCCCCTCGCTTCTACCATGGTTTTTTCCGTCATGGACGGCCCAAAGAATGTCATGCAGCTGCGTCTCCGGCCCGCCCAGGACGAAAAGCCCATTTTCTGTCATGATTTTTTGTCATAGAAGTAGGATCCCACCACATCTATGATGATACCGGGTTTTGTCACAATTATCGTCATAGAAGTGTCATATGTATGACAGAAAAAAAATTGTTCGGCCCAAAATGTCACGTATGTGTCTTTTTTTGTACTGATCTGGGTGCGTGGGTGGATTTAAGTCCGAACCTCGACCCAATCTGAGACCCTGGGGCAGGGGAGTTTCCGATCTTGGAAGTTCGGGCTCCGGGATATTGCCCCGTAGGTTCAGTATGCAGCCTGATTCTAGGTTCAGGGTTAGGGTGATGTCCTCCCGTGAGCGGGTATCCGGCTCGGAGAGCTCGGGAATCCGGACATAGTTCGTCCTCAGGATAGAGGGAGAATCGCCGCATTGCTCCACCACCACCGCTATCTGATGGGTGATCGGCGGAGAGTTAATCTCCGTTTGGTCGGGTTTAAGCCCGATCCGGTCATAGTTCGTAGTGACTCCTAGAGCGGTGACTGTTGGCCCGGACCTGTTGGACTGTGAAGATACAAGATTGAAGACTTCGTCCCATGTCCGGATGGGACTTTCCTTGGCGTGGAAGGCAAGTTTGGCAATACGTATATGTAGATCTCCTCCCTTGTATCCGGACTCCCTCAGATATGTATATCAAAACTAAACTATTTTCTTTCAAATTTGTGAATATGTATTATTCTACTTTGGATCTGTTGCAACGGACGGGCTCATTCCTATAAAGGTCTATCTCATGCATTGTCCGCAACGAACACCTGGTGTTCTGGTCCGGGCCGAATGCTTGCAGTGCAATGGCCTGAGTACGAATTTTGTCCTAAACTGTAGCTTTTTATATATTTTTTAATATATACTTCTTTCGCTACTATAGTGGGAGTGGAACCCACGGAGTACTTAGAATACAAGATTAAGGATGGATTCGTTTATTTCTAACTTTCTGTACGAATCTGTAGCCAGCTTGCAAGTAATGTACACTGTACTAACAGTGGAACCCACAGAGTACTTAGAATACAAGATTAAGGATGCAATTAACTTTTTATAGAGGGAGAATCATACATACAATTAACTCAAATGGATTGGACGTGACTCTATTATTCTCCAACGGCAACCGGCAAATTTCCTCCCGCGGGCCGGAGTAGGTTTCTCGGTTTGCATGCGGGTTTAACGGAGGGGTTTGATGGAGGCGAGGAGGCGTGTTTAGCCGGCCGTGCAGCGGGTGGCACAATACTATTTGATTTTACAGCTACTAGAATATTATAAAAAAAGAAAGAAGAGTAGTAGAGATAGAGATAAGAGTAGAGATAGAGACTAGGGAGGAGCACCATCTACTGCTTCGTGTGCTACTCATGCGCTCCATTCGGCCGCCGCAACCTCCCCTACAGCCACTCCCTCCTACGCTCCATTCAGTGGGCGCTGTTGAAATTTGGGGAGCGCCCTCTCGCGACTGCTAGCAGCGACGACTTCACCGACGACGACTTCTTCCCCGACCTCGGCAACCTCTTCCTCAATGACATGGGTGACAACCTCAACGCCAACGGTGCTGCTCCCGTTGCACCGTATGTGTTTCTATCCTTCCTGTTTGAGATCGTGGTAGAATTCATGTTTCTAGTCTGGGTCCTAGATTCGATCTGTTCATCTACTATGCTAGTCCACATGATTAGTTTAATCTCTGTTATAGCCATCATGATTTATTTTGTGCTTATTCAGACTAAATCTCGTAGTAACTTGCTCATATATTCAACTGGCGCACCGTCCCCTACAGCCACTCCCGTTTCATGGATGGCCTGGTCGATGCCTCCAAGGAGCCCTTCGTCTACTGCTATGAGTGCCCGATGCCATTTTGGGGCTCGCCGGCGGACCTCGTGCATCACCTCATGCAGTCGTCCGTCTATCACTACTGGCCCGCGGCGAAGAACATCAAGTACGAGACGTGCTACCCTTTCACCGTGCTGGAGTCGCTGGAGGATCACCGCCGCCTGCTAGTCTCGGAGGAGGACGGCAGCAACTTCCTCTTGATCATGGGCACCGGCGAGGCCTGCACAGGCCGCCTCCCTGTCTCTGTAGTGTGTGTCAGGGGCGATGCCGCTGACGCTGACACTAACACGAGGTTGATGTACGGGTGTGTGCTCACTATTACTACCCCTCGGAGGTACGTGCGAGACAACACAGGCCACATCAAGCTGACTAGGACTGTGCCGAACTGGGACCTTCCCGCCGATGTGGACATGGAAGATGCATGGTATGATTTGGCCCCCAACGTGGTGCACGGGGACTCCAAGGAGGTTCACCTGGACATATGCATTACCAAGTTAAATGTTGATTATTAATCATCGCTCAATGTAATCCGTTGTCTAGGCATGTGGAGACTTCCATGCATGATCTTACTCTATTGGAGTATCGCGCTTGAAAAAGTGTATCCATTTATGGTTTAGTCTAGAATCTTCCATGTATGAAATTTTTACTACAGTACTGTTGAAAGACTTATGATGAACCATTTCTTACATCTCCTCTGCCCCTTCCAAGTCATCCTTATTTAATCCCTCCGTCTAGGTGTATAAGGGCATGGTTAATACTTGATAGTATAGCCAACTTTTGACTATAAAAAGTGCCATGTCATCTGTAGCCAACATGTATAACAATCGATACTCAAAAACTAATTCTTAAAGATCAATTCTTGCATAGCACAATAAGTGTTATTTCTTCACAAGTTTTGGATGCAGGTTGAACAGCTGAATGCTTTTGTTTGCAAAAGATACTTTTTTATCTATTTCACCTGGATTTTTGTGAGCTCTAGAGAAGAAACAATATCCGAAGAAACCTATCGATACCCGTTACACATGAGATGACCCCCACATCCTTTGTCAAAATAAACAACTCCTCGATCAATGCATTTCACTGTTTTGTGCAATGCACGGGCACCTTACTATAGATTAGTACGACCAAAAATTGAACTAACATTATATATAGTACGATAAATGCTAATGCATGTCACCTAAAATTATATCATTGAAAACTATGTTCAAATACAAATCCAATGATATAGTTTTTGTTGACATGCACTAACATTTTGTCAGTTAAATATTCAGTCAAATTCAATGGGGGACTAATAAACCATGACTGATGTAGTACTAGTGTAGAGAGCGACGCTGCACGCGAGTCTCACCCCGCTCGTGGTGCGGAAGTAAAGCCATCATATCACGAAACCCAACTACTCCTAGTATCCCTAGCTACCACTCCTAGGAGCAGTTCTTTTGGCGGCTTAAAAAATAAGCCGTCTCTTCCCCAACTTTTCCCATAAGACTAGTCACAGTGGAGAGTAACATTAAGGCGCCTCACTCTTTTATTTGGGCTTCTAAACTACTACTAGTACCTCTATCCTGGTTTATTCATCACCATTGTAATTTGTGCTAAATTTTGACCAAAGATTTAACTGATAAAATGTTAGTGCATGTGACATTTGCATGTACTTACAAAATGCGTACGGATATACAAGGTTTCCAAACTTTTCCTTTTACATACTTAATTAAGGACGCTAATAACTCCCAAACGTTCGGGATTTATCATTTGCGTCCCAAAACTAATGAGATCGCCTTATATGAAACTAAATTATATTCCTAATAAAAGCCACGGCGCTCGCAGGAGCGCTTACGGCGCGCCACAAGTGCCCTGGTGTGCGGCCGTCTCCCAGCGTGCCGACACAACGCCTCTTCCTCAGCCTCGCAACTCGCGAGGTGCTAATTGGCGGCTTGCCGGCGGGCGAGCGCGATCTCACCGGTGTGGTGATCCAGCGCCAACAGGTACTCCTCCTCGCTGGAATGTGCACCCGGTTCACGTACCGCCAAGCGTAGATGAGGCGCTGGGGCCTGACTGCACTCATGTCTTTGGCACGAGCGTCCTCCGCCACCCTCACGGCACTCGCACAAGCAATCCGCCAAAGAGCCAATTGCCTGACTTTCTCAGACGCGACATAGGCCTGCTAGGCAGCTTGCCCCGCGGCGCGCTTCTCTTGCTCGACCTTCTTCTCTGCCTCTATTTTGGCGCGCTCTGCCGAAGGCAAAGCCTCCCACAAGGCGACATCCATTTCTTTCCAAAGCTCCTCAAGGCTGGGGGGGGCTCGGCGGGCGGCGCGGCATCCTCCTCGTAGCGGGGAGCCGATGCATCCTCCGACGCACGTGCTGGCAAGATTGTGAACACCGACGCGTCCACCTCGACGTGTCGCGGCGAGGAGCGGTACACCGATGCGTCCTCCTCGACTAGGGGCGGCGATGAACGGAATGGAGACGCGTCCTCCTCGACTAGTGGTGGCGAGGAACAGAACAACGACGCGTGACCGTCCGCCTGGTGCAGCGAGGGGCGCCTAAGGTTTGGGAGGGGGATGCCATGGTGGTCGACGTGAGAGGGAGGGGGAGATAGTGATGAACATGAGCGTTCTTCCGAATGCCGTGGGAGGCGCAGTATTTATAGCGAGCAATGTCACACCTACGTAATATATGGAGTAAGCTTCACTGACTTAACTGCGGGTCCAGTTGCGTCACTGACATGAGGGCCAGATGCCAGTTGGGCCCACATGTCAGTGACCCAATGCACCTATAGTTAAGTAACTGAAGCAGCTACGTGGGCATATTTTTTGGAGTAAATTACGGGTGAGGGAAGGAGTGGAAATATTGCTGGTCACAACGGATTGGACGAGCGCGGGGGAGGAGAGTCATGCATGCAGATTTTTTCCACACGGGGACTGCTGGAGGGAGAAGGAGAGTCAAGCAGGCGTTCAGATTTGAAGGTGCACTAAATTATTGCATGCGATGATTAAGGCTGGCCATAGTGGTGGTAATGTGGTACTCCCTCCTTTCTGGTTTATAGGGCTTAATTTGAAAATCTCTTCAACCAAGGTAGATGATGAATGGTGGAACTAATTCCGTAGTTTGCAAAAGTACTTAATTAGTACTCTCGTTTTTCTCAAAAATTTATGTAAACCGATGCATTAATTACACCACATGCATGCATGACCACTCTTATAAAAATCTCAGTTGCTGGTGATGGTATGTCTGCCTCTGGACAACATGAGCCATTTGATCGACTTGGAACCAACGACTGAGATGTGTGTGCATAGAGACATGGCCTTGCCACCGGAGGTACTTATAGCAGATATTTACCCACCTCTACCACTGTATAAAATATGGAACTACTCATTCCAGCCTCATTTCCTTTCTGGTTCATCTCCTTGCATTCTTGCCGGCGGCGGCGAAGGTTCCTGAAGATGGAGTCCAGACTCTAGAAACCATTACAAAAACTATTCCGCCGCCTCTATCTTGGTAAGAGTAGGTGAATTTTTTGAATCGAGCCCTTTAAACTAGAAGGGAGGTAGTGGTACTCTAATAGCTAACCTTGTTGTGATGACTAGATAGGACATGGCACGCACCTGGACGGAGGAACTAGTCTGCATTGTGCATTTAAGTTTTGTTTGAAGTCAATGTACCTCTACTTTGACCAAACTTATAGAAAAATGTACATCAACATTCACAATGTCAAATCAATATTTTTATATTCATTATAAAACATAGTTTTATACTCATTATAATTAGTATTGTAGATATTGATATTTTTAGTATAAATTTGGTCAAAAACTTTGCAAACGGTTGACGGGTGTAAAAAGGACCAGAGGAAGTATCATGCATGCGGAGTAGGGAAAAAATGCTCATTTATAGCCGGTCGAAGTCTCAAAGGGCGCGACCGCGAGTGAGGCGAAGGTCGTGGGAGGCGCGACGGTTGAGAGAATTAAGTGAAGTTACATCCGCGTGCCGGCATGGCGTGCGAATAGGCAGAAGCCATACCGTCAGGCCTACGATATGGGTCTAGTAGACATGACATCTAGTGGGTCCTGCATAGTACTCGAGAACTCTATGGGGACTTGCAGCTGTTTATCCACCTGGCAAGCTAACAACCCCATGCTGTTCGCACGCCCTACTCGCCCCCGTATTCTACATTACAATAGTTCGCTCCCAGTCGTCCCGTCCTTTCACATTACACCAGTTCAACTTCTCCTAACCCTCCTCCAAAATCCATGGCCTCCCAAATCTCCATGGTCGCCATTGAGTACCAGGTTAGAGCCATCACCGGCGATGAGTTCATCGGCATCTACACCCATGGATCCACGACGGTGATAGGATGCCTTTCTCGCTTCAGAAGCATGTTCAAAAACTCAAAGGATGAGTGGGTCGCTGGGCTAGATGTTGAGTACGCCACAGTCCTGGAAAGCGAGAAGATTCTAAAGGAGGCAGAGAAGAAGAAGCCCGCCGTGATCCAGGTTTGTGTACATAACGTGTGCTTGGTCTACCACATATGCCATGCCGATGTTGGGTGCCAGGATTTTAAGAACTTACTCAAGGACGAAAGAGTGAAATTCATTACTGTAGACTTTAGGAACGACAAGGATGTCCTGGGTCGGATAGGCCTCGCTGTAGGCCAGCCCTTCAATCTCCATAGGGCAAGCCTAGTGTCCTCCTCTCAGCCTTCAATGCTGAACCTGGCAGCAACCATGATTGATCCTTCGTACGCTAAACTGAAGAAACCTCACCACGAGTTTCATCATGCATGGGAGTTGAAGACAATAGCTGAAGATCACATCCTGTACGCAACAATGGATGCCTACCTTTGTTTAAATATTTACAAGGGTTAGATGAAGAAGCAGAGCCCAGTGTCCGGTTTAAGCAAAGAGGCGGCGGCGAAGAGGAAGAGGAAGAGGGAAGAGGACAAAGTCGAGGACTTTGACTCGGACTCCGAGTAAGGTGGCAGTGTCGTTGCTCATGTTGGTTCTACTACAGTGTCAAACAGACTAGTTGCTTAGTTTTATTTGAGGGGTGTGTTGTGCTGAGCCCCCAGCAGAACTATGTTTATGTTCTTGTTATTTGAACTTTATGTTCTTTCTCGTTATTTGAACTCTTTAGTACGTACAGTAGTACTAGTACTATGTCTTACCACTGTTCTTCTTGCAGTTGGTACTATTGCTCGTATCTTCTTGTTCCTACTGTACTTAATACGTTCGTACTAGTAGTATAATTTGGGTCAATCGATTTGTGAAAGAAGTTCGATAGAGCGAAGGAAGAAGACGGCAGAGAAGCTACCCCAGTATCTATATTAGGGTTGCAGGGTGCCCATGATCTATCTTATGAGTGTTGGGTGTGGAATGTAGTTCGCCGGAAAAAATGGATCGTGCCCGGGGTTAAAGGGATGTCGGCGGTGGAGGGAGCATGGCGGTGGCAGGCGGTTCAGGGGAGGGCGGGGCGGCAGCGGCAGGCGGTTAGGCGTGTGGCGGGCTGAGAAGATGGACAGTGCATCAATTTTGGTGATTGAAGAAGCCCTTCTAGCCATCCATGTTGCATCCAACGGCTCACAAGAGTAGACTGACCCAAATTGCTCCTTCAGATTGTAGGATCAACGTGGCATTCAAGGTCTCAAAGGTAGATTTCGCGTCTGCACCCGGTCTACAGGCTCAGCGCGGGTGCGACCGGCTTCCGCCGCAACAGCCACCATGCTCACCTCCTCCGCGCGGGCGGAGACGACAATGACATGCTAGTTCCTCCTCGCCGACATGCTGGAGCACGCGCTCGTCCTCCTCTTCATACGCTGCGTGCATAGACGCGGCTCCACCAGTTGTACGCGTGCTTGGCAGTGCAGCGGCATCGCGAGGAGGGACTGCAGACGACGTGAGCGGGCGAGCCTTCGGCTTCATTGTACAGGGATGGCGGCAACACGGCGGTGATGGGAGAGAAATGATTGGCCGGAGTAGGCGGGTGCCTGCATGCGCAACAGCGGCGTGGGCATATTGATGAGTGCGCGTATGGGAGCTTAGTTTAGCTTTATATAGGGTTGGTGAAACTTAAAAGAAAACCGTGCTGGTACACATAAACATTAGACTGAGGCAGTGCTTATATTAGTTACCATAGCCACGATACGGAATCATGTCCAAGCGCGTGAACCACGGCCGCGCGGTCGATCGAACAGTGCGTCACCGTGTCGCGCTCGAAGGACACCCACCGAACCTTTTTGTGTGTGTGCAAACAATTCCCGAATATTACTCAATTTTTTTCCTGGAAAAGTTCTTGATGCTACAATATTTCCATATATTTGAATTTAGCTCTAGTTTGTGTTTATTTGGATTTGGACGTTTTAGGTGCGCCCTAGTTTTTTTTAATACTGATTTTGTGTGTGTGACTGAGAGAGAACGTGTGTATGTGTCCATATGTGTGTTGTGGCAGAAGGGCAATGTGGAGACAGTGTGCGTATGATAGAGACATAGAGAGGTGTGAATGTGCAAATGATCATGCATGAGTGAGACATAGACAGATGCCGATACATTGTGTGTACATGAGAGAACAGTCTTCTATTTGTACTTGTGTGTATGTCTGAGAGAGAGAGGAGCATCCGAACACAACAACCATCTCTCTCGATTCATCCGTCTCTCGCACGATCGCACGTCACACATGCATCAACGCACACATTTTGACACCCTCACCCGGCCCCTGCCCACCTCAAGGCCCGCATATCGCTCTCTATCTCGCACGCACAATCTCTTCGTGAAAACCCTATTTAGCATGTAGCTTTCCGTCACATACACACACAGTTCTCTCCATAGGTTTGATTTCTCTCAATACCTGACACACGCACACAGACACACACACCCCCTCCCCCAAGCACACAATTCATCCCCCTCCAAGGCTATATGGCGACCACTCTCGCTTGTGCTTCTCTGCACCCCAGCATGCACAACACCTCAACCTTCAAAGTGGGCATCGAGGAGATCGAAGACCGGCGACACACTGCACTAGAGAATGCGGGGCCATTTGGAAGCAGGATGATGTGACGAGGGCTGACTGACTCCTCCCCCCCCCCCCCCCCCCCCCCCCCCCCCCCCCCCCCCCGCTCTCTCGCGTGCACAAAATTACCAATCCCTCTCTCTCCCGCACAAAATTATAAATCCCTCAACCCACAAGATCCTTCCACTCTCGTCCATGTTTTTCCAGTTCTCTCATCAAAACGGTTGTCTCTTCTCCTTCCACGTCTACAGAATCCAGATGCACACACATCTCACGTATATTACATGTCTCCATCTATCTCACGGACCTAACTTCTTCCTCTCTCTCTCTCTCGTTAGGTTTGTCTCCTACTCTCTTGTCCACATACACACAATCTTTCCCGCCCTATCTTCTCCATCTTTGCAAGCTCTCTCTACATGTTTCATTCACACATTGGGATGTGTTCAAAATGTTACTTTTATAATGGATGATGTAGAGTTATGGTTGGTTTTGTTGCATCCTACAAAGTAATAACTATGAAATGCATTTAGATTCTCATTTGATTGGGATTATCTGAGTTTGAGCATATTGTGAAGTACTATAGACCTCGTATACATCTTGGAATTCGACAATGATTGTAACTATTGAATTGTATAGACCATTACATTCGAAGTCAGTAGCCTAATATATTTATTTCACAATTACAACAAATGATTAATTCACTACAAACTAAGAAAACAAATGTGTACTCCCTCTATTTTTATTTAAGGCTGCATATTAGCATTGGTCAAAGTCAAGTTTTGTAAACTCTCAGAAAGTTTATAACAAAAAATATTAACATATACAATAACAAATAAATACCATTAGATTCATTATTGAATGTACTTTCACATCATACATATTTGTTATGGTAAATGTTTTTATTTTTCTATAAACTTGGTCAAACTTTAGGAAGTTTGACTTCGGTAAAACCTAATGTGCA
Source organism: Triticum urartu (assembly GCF_003073215.2). Lineage (NCBI taxonomy): Eukaryota > Viridiplantae > Streptophyta > Magnoliopsida > Poales > Poaceae > Triticum > Triticum urartu. The sequence continues at coordinate 437,122,488 of NC_053024.1, read as the reverse complement.
AAGTTAATAAAATCGGAGGGAGTACTAGTAGTTACTAGTACTACTCGCTAGTTGCTTAGCCCAATCACCCAACACGCCACACGGGGAGTTCAATGTCACAAAATTTTGAGGTCGGCGGGAAAATCTCCCGTGACCCTGATTCGAGTAGTGCGAAGTTACCATCATAACCTTCGGAGCAGGTCTACGGATTACGCTTGGTAGGAGCCTGTTTTCATAACTTCGGGTTCATCCTACCTAGCCAACCCCACCCTGGCACCCAGAGTAGTACACATGAATACTCCCCATTTTCTATCCCCACACCAAAATATACTTCTCCATGGCACTGCAGCCTTCGTGCTCCTCCCCTTCTCCATCGGCGCACTCGTCCACCGCAGCGCATCTGCCTCATCGACAACCTCATATGCCGCACTGGAGCCAGTCCACCATCGTCGTCGTACATGGAGCCTCTTCCCCAGCACCATCTTCCACGGTCTCGGATCTGCTTCCCGGAAGCCGACGCCAAGCCATAAGCACCACCGTCGTGGACAATGAACTGACTCCCATTGCCGACCATGATGCACAGAGGCCGCCGCGACCATCGTTCTCCTCCTCGATCGATAATGTGTGTATTGAATCACTTAGCAGTACATGTGTAGTTCCAGTTTTGTTCATACCTACCCTTCAAATTTCCTGGTTGCTATTGTTCCCGTAAAAGTAATTGGTTACAACCTCCATTATCCAACAGAATATCAGCTTGTAATTGTGCGTCGCTCCTATATCGCGTTGTGCTTGGGTAGGTTCTTCATCTGCAACCAGTAGTGTGGCAAATGATGGAAAGTTTTTTAGAACTAGCAAGATGCACATGCGTTGCACGGAACATCAAGAGGCATTTGTATGAGTAGTTTATATCTTGTAAGAGAAAAGGATGAACGAGGGAAGGCCTTATTTGCAAATCTGGAAAGGGGTGTGGGTATCTTTCTGCAAAATTGCCATAGTTTCCTTCCTATCCGTCGGATATAAATCGGACGGCCTATATTGCCGGATGGCAGGCACACCATCATCACCAACTCTGTTTTTTAAAAGAAAAATGAAAGTAGAAAAAAGAGTAGAGAGTAGAGAAGTAGAGATAAATATTATAAATATAAAATAAATATAACAATAGAGAAGAGAGTAGAGATAAATATAAAATAAATATAACAGTAGAGAAGAGAGTAGAGATAGCAGGGACATCGGGAAAGGGTCGCGCGCGCGGGGGAAAAAGCGGCCGGGCGCGCGCTAGTTTTGGCCCGCGGCGTCCGGCGTGCTTTACAAAATCCAACGCCCTCCCACCACTTTGTGCCTTGCCACCACTCTCTCCCTGCTCTGTGCCTCGCCACCGCTCTCTCCCCGCTCTGCGCCTCGCCACCGCTCTCTCCCCGCTCTTTCTCACCTCGCCGCCGCGCCACCATGCTGCCGTGTTGCCGGGAAACTTGGGGATACCGCGGCGTCCGTGTGCGCCCCTCCGGCGGCTTCTCCGCCAAGATCTGGTTTCGCGGGATGCGCCTCAGCCTCGGAAATTTCGACACCACCAACAAGGCCGCCCGCGCGTACGACATGGCTGCGTGGCGCCTCCAGTTGCCTCATAGAACATTGAACTTCCCCAACGTGCCGACGCGGGAGCGGGCACAGGAGCTCGCGCCTCTGCCGCGGCATATCACCGACGAGGATCATCGCGACAACCGGAGGCGGGAGCACCGTCTCGGCATCGCCGAGATGGACGAGGAAGCCATGGCGTTGTGGCGCCAACGTTTCCCGCAAGACATCATCAACGAGCGCGAGTTCTACACACAAAGGAGGGCGGAGAGGGAGAAGAGGAGGGCAGAGCGAGCCGCTTATCGCGAGGACAAGCGTACGCAAAAAGCGGACACTCAATTCAACAAGAGGCTAGGAGTAGCGCCACCCTGGGAATCCGACGACGATCGGTATCTTCACACCTACATTGAGACGTCGGAGGAGGACATCACCGAGGAGGAGTCGGACGATGAGGAGTAGTTGAACTATCTATTTTTTTATCTATCTATGCTGAGAACTATCTATGTCTCTACTCTCTATCTCTACTTCTCAATCTCACCACTGTAAATGCTTTTTTAAAGCGCCGCGCGTTGCGTTTCTGTTGGAGATGCTCTAACATGGCAGACGAGTGCTTTAATGTTGCCCACAAGATGCGTGAGTATTACTAGTATATTTTTCTTGCCATGTTGAGATTTTAAAACCACGAGTGCGCACATGCAGAGGAGCAATGAAGACCAAACATGGGATAAATATCTTCAAGGAGTGTGGCAAGTTAAAGAGGGGCTGCACCGAACCTATAAAACGATCTTTGGTAAGTAACACCCTTTCAATTACTTTCGTTTAGCCTCGTGTTCTTTGATGTGTATATGTTGTAGTTTCTGTTTCTCTTAGCCTCGTGTTCTTCATGTGTAATAAGAAGAGTCTTAATCGTCCTAATGCTTTCGCTTTTAGCTTGATGTAGGAAGTCGGTGTTCTCACCTTGTAGTCTGTTTTTATTTTTTTTCCTTTTGAATTCACTTCTTCGAGTCCTGTTTATCTGGCTTCTATTAAATGGATCTAGGTTGCTCTGAGTATTGATCTAAAAAAGAAGTAACTTCATGCCAGGATGTAGTTCTTGTGAGGAGGGAAGTATGGTCAACCTCGAGATCATGTTTCCAAAATGAGGCTGGATTACACACAAGGTGCCAGTTCCCTAATGATGCTGGATTAGACACAAGGTGGAAATTCCCAGATGATGTTGGATTGCACACAAGCCAAGTGGAGTCATCAACTGTTCGTGTCCTCGTGGCTCTAGTAAAGGCTAAAAGAAAGCGTGCAGCAGCCCTTGAGAATGTAGTTGAGTTCCCGCAGAAGCGAAAAGAGCAATCAGATGCTCTCTTCACCCAAGCCAAAGAAGAGATGGAAGAAGCCAGAAAGAAGCAAGCATAGGTAGAGCAGGCTAGGCATCTCCTGCTATCTAAAACCGTTGTCAATACAAATTTTCCTTTATAATAGCTAGGTTCAAATGTTTATCCAGTCAGCATGCCTGTTGTGATGTCCGTGCATCTACTGATGTGGCACAAAATAATTTTTTTAGGGTCATGTAATAACAGCAATTACTTTCCAAACAATAACAGACGAAGCATGGGACATGGTATAGTTCACGCTCAAGCCCAACATTCCAAGTTCAACTTCCACATCAAACTCATGTTCACAGATATCTGCACATTCATAGATAATGTCCACAACCGTGATTCACTTCAAAGCCAAAAAATGTGAGGAGAGTTATAAATAAAGAAAAACATCTAGTTCCTGCTACCAGTGCGAGCACAACAAGTCAAGACCATGCGTAATTAATTATATTTTGATCATTTTTTGTGTTTTAAAATGCCGACCGGCTTGCGGAAGGACGTGTTGCCGGCACACGCGCAGATTCAATGGAGGCAGGCGAGGCAGTCTGAAGCCGGTTGCATGCGGCGACGAGGCGTGTTCAGCCGGTATTGGGGATATAGTTACTGGAGGTAAACCGGCTAGGCATGGCCATATTAGCTCCACGAAGATTGAAGCCCATGAAGATGAGAAGATACTGGCCCTTTAAGAAGGCCCAAGGCCCAAAGACGGATTAAAGCCTGTAGATGTGAACCGACTTTATCATGTAAACTTGTATTGTAAGTTAGAGGAATAGAGACCGAGCCGGACACCTCTATGATCCGGCCTCGGGACTCTGTAAATCGGCGGGCGTCAACCTGTGTATATAAAGGGACGACTCGGCCACGGTTTGAGGACAGAAAACAACAACTCGAGGGCCAGTCAAGGCGGATTCGCTCCCTGGTCATCGAAACCCTAGCAATACCAATCACAACTAGATGTAGGCTTTTACCTTCATTGAAGGGTACGAACTAGTATAAACCCCCCGTGTCCCCTTGTCCGGTTTAACCCCTTTAAGCTAACCCGTTGCGATGGCTCCACGACTAAGTCCTTTCATGAGGACATCTGCCGTGACAAACCCACGACAGTTGGCGCCCACCGTGGGGCTATCGCATGATGGTGTCGAGTTCTTGAAGGGCAGCTTTGATGGACTCAAGGGATACGCTGTGGGCCGGATGACGAAGAGTCGTCGCGGCAAGCTCTACATGGACAACGCGGGATGGGGCCCCGAGGCCGATTCAATCGAATACGGGTACCGGGTCCCCTTTGGTGGAATTCACGTCTTCATCAACAAGATTGGCGAACCGGGCCTTGAGCCGGACACCTGCACCGACATCATCGAGATGGCTCAGCGTGCAAGCCCTTCCCCGGTTCAGCCCATGGCAAAGCATGTTTTCGTAGGTGTCATCCATGGAGCAGAATATGAGGACGGACCGGCATCCGATGGAGAAACCGTTGTCTGCTCCGATGACATGTCTTCTGGAGAAACCGAATCGCTTTATCAGTTGCAGGATGGCTGGATTAGTGGAGGTTCCGAGGGCAACAGTATTCTGGACTCCCCTGATCTGCCAAACCGGGCCGCTATCTTCATGGCCGATACACAATCAGCGCCCCACTCATCAACCGCCGCAGCAATGCTCTCTGGTTCAGCAACAGCTACGCCGGCGGGGGCAGGGAGCTCTGCGCCACCTCCGGCTCAAGTTCTATCTGACTTGTTCGATGCTTTGGCAACATTGATGGCCGCAGAGGTGGACGCAGCAGCCCGGGATCAGCACAACACGGAGATCGGAAAGGTGAAAGATCATATAACTCAGGCTAAAGCGGACCTAGCGGCAGAGAACGCTAGGATGGCTACAGAACGGGCCGAGTTGGAAGCTCAGGCCTACCGGCTTAGGCTGGATCAGAATTCTTCAGAGGAAGTCATGAGAAGAAGATACCGATCGCATCTCCCGCCGAGTTATGAGCCAAGAAATCTCTTCAATACACCAGGAGCAGGAACTAGTAACCAGCCAATATTAAACCGGACGGAGGTGCCAGGAACAGGAGCGCCGGTTCAGCCGCGCACGATGGACCCGCCTCGTCAGAACAACATTGTGCCACAGTATGTTCCAACACCCCCCGGGCATTACTCCAACCTGTTGGACAACATTGTGGCCGCCGCTTCACGGTTGGCAGCCCTCCCAACCGACAGCGAATCACCAGTTGCGATTGAGGCACGACGGGCCAGAGATCTCCGTCAAACAGCTCTAAACCAGCAGCAGGCATATTCGCACAGTCGTGAGAGGATTCATTCCACCCCCCATCCAAGCCGGAGCTACAGCAGGCACGTTGAGGATGAACCGGCCGTGTCAAGCAGTGCACGTCGCCGTAACTTGCCGCGAGGGAACAACCCGGCAGGGGGAGGTGCTAATGCGTAGGATGTGGTGGATCATGGTCGCGCACGTCGAGGGGCCGAGTTAGCAGCTCTGCACGGAGCCCGTCAACCTACTCAGTTCACCCTACCGCTTCAGTAGAGCCAGGTGTGGTATTCAGTTCCTTAGGGGTGTTGTGTCTCACCCCCGCTTTGCGTAATGTGAGACTGCCCAAGGATTCCAAAGGACCTCGTAAGGTACCCAATTACACCGCCGATCTGCAACCAGAGGCATGGGTTGAAAGCAAGAGATGGCAATGGAGATGTTAGATGTGGATGAAGCAGTATGTGCTAAATACTTCACCATGATGTTGGAAGGAACAGCTCGTACTTGGTTGAAGAGTTTACCAACTAACTTTGTCGGATCATGGGCCGAATTGAAGCACTGGTTTATCCAGAACTTCAAAGATACTTGTAAGCATCCCGTGTCAATTGTGGATCTGGTCGCTTGTGTCCAAGAGGATGGGAAGTCCACGACCCATTGGGTAAAGCGGGTCTTAGCTATTTTGCATTCATCGGATCATATCAATGCAGATACCGCAGTGCTAACGTTGGAGGGCAATTGCCGTTTTCTGCCGCTCAAACAGAAGTTAGAAAGGCTAAAGCGTCACTGCAATGATATGTCAACGCTTATGGTCGCTTTGGTTAAGTACGCCGATTCAGATAATACCAAAGACCCTGACTCAGAGGAGCACAAACCGGGGAAAGGGAAAAAGAACGGCAACACCAAGGGTCAGCAGCATAATCCGGCAGGCCATGGGAACAATGGTAAGCGCAAGGCCGACAACAATTTGGACTTTGTGGCTAACACCAATGCTCATGAGAATGGTCAGCACCGTAAGGGCAAGCAGCCCCAGAGGGGCGGAGGTTCAGGCCCCAATTTGGAGCGCGTGTTAAATCAACCCTGTCCAAAGCATGGATCAAAGGAGAAGCCAGCATCGCATCTTTGGAAGGATTGTTATATCATGCGAGATTTCAAGAACTCAAATATGTTTCAGTACGATAATGGCCCGCCCGGCGGTTCTGGAGGTGGTTTCCACGGGCCGGGTTACGGAGGCGGCAGCTCCGGTTCAGGATTTCAGGGCAATCAAACCGGGCACAACAATCAAGGGAACCAGGGCAACCAGGGAGGTTACAACCATCAGGGGAACCACCACCAGCAGCAGCAACAGTCGGGTTATCAGAGCAATCCTAAGCAGTTAAATAGTGGGCAATATCATGTCTTCACCACTAGCTTGTGTAAGCGTGATCAGAAGCTTCACAAGAGGGCGGTGAACTCTGTTGAACCGGCGGCGCCTTAGTATTTCACTGGTCTGAGCAACCCATTTTATGGTGTAGAGAGGATCACCCGCTCCGGGTTGACAATCCGGGTCATCTGGCCTTAGTGGTGGCCCCTCAAGTTGCGGGATATAAGTTCACTAAGGTACTCATGGATGGAGGAAGTAGTATCAACATTCTATATTATGATACCTTCCGTCGTATGGGGTTGACAGATAAGAATCTTAAACCGTCAAACATCGTTTTCCATGGTGTGGTGCCTGGTAAGTCTGCATATCCAGTGGGCAAGATAGCCTTAGAGGTGGCTTTTGGAGATGATCATGATTCAAGATCAGAAACACTGACCTTTGAGGTGGTAAAAATCAAAAGTTTGTATCACGCTTTGTTTGGGTGACCGGCTTACGCTAAGTTCATGGCGAGTCCGTGTTATGTTTATCTATAGCTTAAAATGCCAGGTCATAAGGGGACCATCACAGTACATGGGAGCAGGAAGATCGCTTTGGAATGTGAGGAAGGTGATGCGGCTTATGCTGAGTCGGTTTATGCCACGGAGGAGCTGAAGTTTTATAAAGACAAGGTTGATCCGGCAGATATGACTTCTTTGAAAAAGCCAACTACGGAACACAATCTGGCGTTGAAATTTAAATCGGCCACAGATACTAAGATGGTTGATTTTGTTCCTGGTGATTCATCCAAGCAGTTCAGCATCAGCACTAACCTGGATCCCAAATAGGAAAGTGCGCTCATCGAGTTCATCCGTGAGAACCGGGACATCTTTGCATGGAAACCTTCTGACATGCCAGGTGTACCGAGGGAACTCGCTGAGCACACACTTAACATTGATCCTAAGTTTAAACCGGTCCAGCAGTTTCTCCGCCGCTTCAATGAAGAAAGGCGCAAGGATATTGGTGAAGCGGTAGCTCGGTTGTTGGCCGCAGGGTTTATCATGGAGGTCTTTCACCCGGAGTGGTTGGCTAATCCGGTGTTGGTTCTTAAGAAAAACGGCACTTGGCGTATGTGTGTAGATTACACAGACTTGAACAAGGCTTGCCCTGCAGATCCCTTCGCCCTCCCTCGTATTGATCAGATTATTGATGCTATGGCGGGTTGTGACCGTTTGTGTTTTTTGGACGCTTATTCTGGTTATCATCAGATCAAAATGGCAGTTAAGGACCAGGAGAAGACAGCTTTTATAACTCCTTTTGGAGCCTTCTGCTATGTCTCCATGCCTTTTGGGCTCAAGAGTGCCCGGGCGACTTATCAACGCTGCGTTCAGAATTGTCTTCATAAGCAGATTGGGCGCAATGTTCATGCATATGTAGATGATATTGTGATAAAGTCCATGAAGGAGGAAACATTGATAGATGATTTGAGAGAAACCTTCGACAACCTCCGGGTTTACAAGATGATGCTCAATGTGGAAAAGTGTGTCTTTGGTGTCCCGACAGGCAAACTCTTGGGTTTTCTGGTGTCAAACAGAGGCATTGAGGCTAATCCGGAAAAAATCTCAGCAACTACATCTTTGGCTAAACCGGCATGTATCAATGACGTTCAACATTTGGCCGGCCGGATTGCGGCTTTGAGCCGGTTTATCAGTCGTCTTGGGGAGAAGGCTATCCCTTTATATCATATGCTAAAGAAAACAGATGATTTTGTCTGGAGCGAGGTGACTGATAAAGCGTTTGAGGATCTGAAGAGGCAGTTAGCTAAACCGCCTGTGCTTGCAGCCCCGATCGATAAAGAGCCGTTATTGTTCTATGTGGCTGCTAATGCCCGAGTTGTTAGCGTGGCTATTGTGGTGGAGAGCAAGGAAGCTGGAAAGGAATATCCGATTCAACGGCCGGTTTATTTTATCAGTGAGGTGCTCATTGAATCAAAGAAGAGCTATCCACATTGGCAGAAGCTGGTGTATGGAGTTTTATGGCAAGCCGGAAGCTCAAACATTGTTTTCAGGGTCATCCTATCACAGTGGTCAGTTCAGTCCCTCTGGGAGATATCATTCAAAACAGAGAAGCAACTGGCCGGATTGCTAAGTGGGCTATTGAGCTTGGACCTCACGGGCTCAAATACACACCTCACACAACAATTAAATCCCAAGCGCTCGTAGATTTCATCAATGATTGGACAGAGTTGCACGCACCGGAGGAAAATCCAGATAACACGTATTGGACTATTCACTTTGATGGATCCATACCGTTGGAGGGCTCGGGGGCTGGAGTCATACTAACTTCCCCACGAGGTGACAGGTTCTGTTATGTCCTCCGTTTAATGTTCCCTTGTACTAACAATGCAGCTGAATACGAGGCCTTGCTCCACGGTCTTCGGATGGCAAAGGAGATGAACTTAAAACGGGTTAAGTGCTTTGGTGACTCGGATCTGGTGGCTCAATAGGTGTCTGGCACTTGGGATTCAAAAGACCCACTCATGGAGGCATACCGACGAGAGGTACACATGGTGGCTGGCCATTTCAAGGGTTATCAGGTTGACCATATAGACCGGCGAAAGAATGAAGCGGGGGACGCTTTAAGCCGCCTTGGTTCTTAGTGTAAACCGGTCCCACCAAATGTCTTCCTTGACGTGCTACATAATCCGTCGGTCAAGGTACCAACAGAGGAGGAGTTGGCTATTCCTGATCCGGAGGCTCAATTGGTGGCAGCTTTGCATGTCATACCGGATTGGACAATCCCATACCTAGCTTACATGAACCGGGGCGAGTTACCGGAGGATGAAACCTCGGCCCGACAGATAATCCGGCGTTCCAAGTCGATGACCATAATCAACGGAGAGTTACATCGTTACAGCGTCTCAGGGGCAATTCAGCGTTGTGTCTCTCCTCAAGAGGGTTGTGAGATTTTGCGAGAAATCCGTGAAGGGATTGTGGTCACCACGCTGGTTCAAAGTCTTTGGTAGCTAAAGCTTTTCGCCACGGTTTTTATTGGTTAACAGCTCACGCTGATGCGGAAGATTTAGTCAGAAGATGTGACGGCTGTCAAAAATTCGCACGCCGTGCTCATATTCCGGCTCAGGAGTTGAGGATGATCCCAATAACTTGGCCGTTTGTGACTTGGGGGCTTGATATGGTTGGACCCTTCAAGCGATCCAAGGACAAAAAGACCCACTTATTAGTGGCAGTTGACAAGTTCACTAAATGGGTGGAAGCAGAGCCAGACAGTAAGTGTGATGCGGCCACGACGGTTCAGTTCATCAAAAAGGTGATATTCTAGTTTGGCTTTCCACACAGTATTATAACTGATAATGGTACTAATCTGTCAAAGGGAGAGATGGAGGAATTTTGCCAACGTGAGCACATCCGGCTTGATATAGCATCGGTGGCTCACCCCCAATCTAATGGTCAAGCGGATAGGGCAAATCAAGAAATTTTGAGAGGTACTAAACCCCGGCTTATGGTTCCTTTGAAGCGGACACCGGGTTGCTGGGTGGAGGAATTACCTTCTGTGTTATGGAGCATCAACACCACACCTAACAGATCTACGGGATACACACCTTTCTTCATGGTTTATGGAGCAGAGGCGGTTCTTCCTAGTGACATCCGTCATGACTCGCCCCGTGTGGCAGCTTATGTTGAAGCTGATAATGAGAAGGCACGTCAGGATTCACTGGACCTATTAGATGAGGAGCGTGATCTTGCAGCAGCACGTTCGGCGATTTATCAACAAGATCTCCGACGTTATCACAGCCGCCGGGTTAAGACCAGAACTTTTCAAGAGGGCGATCTAGTGCTCCGCCTCATCCAGGATCAGACTGATATGCACAAATTATCCCCACCTTGGGAAGGACCTTCTGTGGTCAGCAAGAATCTGCACAACGGGTCATACTACCTCATTGATGTTCGAGAGCACAAAGACTCACGTAAATCGGAGGAGGAGACCAAGCGGCCGTGGAATATAGCTCTTCTTCGGCCTTACTATACTTGAGCCACAGGCTCTTCGTATGTACATATTTATGACAATGTATATATTATATAATAAACCGGAGCCTCGAACAAAGCGGGGTCTCTGTTCTTTTTACATCGTGTGTAAGCTTACAAGAGTTTCTACTGACAAAGCGGAGTTTTGTTAAATCGGCCTCTACGGCCGCACAGATATAAAGAAAATCACTAGGGGGCTTGGTCGTATCTGAACCATAGCTACACGTCTTGATCGGTTTAACACCACAAAGGGATATCACTAGGGGGCTTGGTTGTTGTCACACCATAGCTACACCTCTTGATAGGCGTTAAGCCAAAAGTAAATTATGTGGATCCAAAGAGAGTCTGTTGCATTAAGCACAACTCAAACATAGGTAACCACCGAGCACAGCTCACATATTACCTGGGGGCTCTTTGCTTCTCAAAGAACAATGAGTTTTGAACCCTTGTAATAGGCTATCAAGCCAGGCTTGGAAGCCAGGTGTATTCACCTAAAACCCCGGGTTATCCTGCCTCTTTAAGTAAGTCACTCTGTCCAGGTAAACCTGGTATGATCCATCGAACGTTTGACAAGTCAATCCCATGGACCCTGAACTTGTCAAAGTTAAATCGGTGATTGGTTAAAGATTGAGGTCCATCTTAAAAGGGCTTTGTAAAATGGTTTAACTCAGTGGCCTGGCAGCCCATGAAAAGCCTCGATTTAGGGCCTGGCAGCCTATGAAAAGCCTTGCATATTTCTTTTATTTTTGCTATTTTTATGATAAGGGATTTATAAACATTTTTTCTGACAAACCGATGTTCATTACAACCCAGCTTGACTTTCAACGCTTAGATGTCAGTACATGATCAGATTCTAAACCGGTAGCAAACTGCTTCGGTCTAGTTTTGACTAGATGTCACCATTCTTATACAAACAACTCAACGGCTTTTTAGCCCAACATGATTTCTACATGCAACGGTAAGAGGGCTAGGAGTTATCAATGCTCCGGATTGGTGTTTTCACCTTTATCATACAAGCAGTTGGTCAACCAACGAGGTATGTTGCCGATGTTATTTTTAATATAAACTTTGATTACCCATCCAAGTATTGTATATTTTTGGGCATCATGACCCGTCCAGTGGTAAACCACTAGGACACTTTCAAGTTCTTGTATCCAGGAACACAAATCATCATGGGCTATGCATAAATAGATTCCAAAAAGTGAAACAAGTTTTCCACATGTCAAAGCAACATAAACTTGCTCGAGGACATGACAGATAATGGGGGTTTTGCTATCCTATTACAAGAAGCTTCAAAACGGCTCCAATTGAATAATTGTTTCAAAGTAGTGGCACACAGTAGCTGGTAAAACGGCTGCCGATTTAAGATGCTTTGTCTGGACGGGTTGACGGTTGAGGATCATTTGGTGCAATCACTTCTTCTTCATCCCTCCCATACGCTAGAAATCAACCGTTGACCAATCGATTCCGGTTAAATCTTGAAACACGGCTTCTTCATGGATAAGCCTGGAGGGGTTAATATCAGGAGCATAAGTATGCTTATGGATTGGAGGCACAAGTTCTTCGGCTTCATGGATTTCGGCAGGCTGTCTATTCCCTTCAGTGTCGTAAGCCGGCTGGAAATGAGATAAGTCTGTGTCTTCTGCCAGTTTGCTGGCTATTGGCCGCATCTCCTTTGTCAGCCTTCGGAGATCATCATTGTTGAAGTTTGAACCATCCTCCTTCACACCTGGATATCCTTTAATGATGTCATCCGCTTCAAGATCTAGAATCCATGCCTTGGCCCGGATTAGTGCGGTCAGCGCTCCTGCTCTTGCGGCTGCCTTCTTCAGTTCAGTAATCCGGGCTGGTAGCATGGCCAGCTTCTCAAGAGTTTCTTTTATCAGTGTTGGTGCCCGTTTATTGTAGGCTGCAGTGCATATAGCACGCTGGGATCCAGAGTAAAGTTGTTCTATTAAGGTGTAAGCCGCTTTAAGCTTCATCCGCATATCAGCGCCCAGATGAGTAATGCGAGTGCCTGTCATGGTTTAATATCAGCCAAACTGGTAAACAATAAGATCTCATGAATTGGAAAACAGCATAAGGAGATACTTACCAAATACAGCGGACGTCATGGCGTTGATTTGCTGCTTCAAGCCAGTTAGTTCGTCTACAACTGGCTTCAGGGCTGCTTTGGCATCCTCAGCTCTTTTGGTTAAACCGGCCTTTTCGGTTTCCCAGTCAGCACGCTCCTTGTTAAAAGTATCCTTTAGCTTTTCCATAGCTGTCAGAGCATTGGTCAGTTCCTCCTTGACTTTCACAGCCTCTGCTTGTTGGGACTTCACGCTCTCTTGCAAGTCAGCAGTTCGGGCATCTCTATTGCTTAGCTCGGCCTGTAACAGCGAAGATATGTCAACAACAGGATATGTATTTTCTAAGTACTAAGCGTATAACAAGTTATGCACTTCGTACTTGGGGGCTAATGCCTATTTTCTCTATTATCAATACATCTTTTATAAGTCTCTAGAACAATGCAAGCATTATCCTTGACACTTGGGGGCTAATGTACATCTGTTCAAAACGGACGCATGGATTCAAGACCCGGATTACCTCGCAAAGCTAAACCGGCCTTTGGAGGCTACACTGAGGAAAGGGGAGGATTAAAGTATTACAAAGTCCCAGTTTAAGATTAACATCATAAAACGGACCTTGGGGGCTACTTGGGCTAGTGTTTCAACTTTGGAATCAAGAAATAAAGGGAGATGAAAATACCTCATAGTGTTCCTTCATCAAGTTCACCAAAACGGCCTCATAATCTCTATTTGAGTGCAGACGGTTTAAAAAACCGGAATGGAGTTCTTCAGCGCTAAGATGAGCATAACTTGACAAATCAGTGCTCCATTTACCCTTCTCCATGGTAGCACGTTCTTCTTTGGTGCTATGTTTGGCCAAGATTACAGGATGGCCAGGAGAGTTGTGGCCCATGCCAGTAATGATAACGTCATCTCCTGGGCCTCCAGTAGTTTTTTGTGGGTGATGGTGGAGTGCTAGTAACTCTCACCGGACTAGCCTGGATTGGAGCTGCCGGTTCAGTATCAGGAACAGCAGTATCAGCTTCAGTTTGTTCATTAATATTCCGGTCTTGAGGGGGTGGCTCATCAAAGGTAGCGTCAGGATGGGGACCCTCCGGTTCATGAGTTTGGTCTGGTTCATCTATTTGCTCCTGTTCAAGAACCACCTGGTATTCACACGGATTGTTCACCCGAGCTTTTTTGTTGGTCTGGCTTTGGCTCTGCAAACAAAAATAAAAGAGGTGAAAATTTAGCATATTACTCAGAATATGTAAAACATTCGAAGAAAGGGTTTGAGTACTTACCCAGCTACAATTTTGAGAGGAGGGAGTTGGGTTGCTGTTGACTCGCCAGAGGATGAGGGAGGTGTCACCTGATAATTTGAATCGGACGGATTAAGAGGTTGTCTGAAATAACCTGCCTTGGGATAAGAATTGTCAGAACTGGGGGAGACCTCAGATCGGCGCTTCCGAACCAGGGTATCAGGTAAACTGGCCAAAGTGACCTGTTGGCCACTGTGTCGGGTTGTCCGGCGAGCTTCATGCTGTTGCGTCTTCAAAATAAATGTTGGATCCAAGTAAGCAAGAGGATGAGAAAAGCTTACTTTTTGGACCACTTGACGAGCTTTTTGTGTTGGCATAGAGTCTAAACTGGAGGAAAGGGTAATTAACTCTACATCATCAGCCTGGCTGCCTTCTACGTCCTCCTGATAAAGATCATTGTTAATGAGATGCATGAAAAGGGAGCCAAGGGAGTCAGGTTCTACCTCAACTTCCAGTTCCTCTGCATCTTCATCAAGTTCCATGTTGATACGTTCGGCTGTTTTCCACTTTGAGGTTCGCTTGAAGGCTTTGGTTTCGGGACGGGATGGCTTTGCCGGTTTATCTGTAGATTTCCACTTCCAGAAGGGATCATCACCCTGTTTATACACAAACAGAAGAAAGTTTACAAATTGAACAATTTAAAGATATCAAAGATAAAAAGGAAGCATAGTGCTTACAACAGGCAGTTTATTTTGAGTGTAGAAGGGGTTCAAGCCGGTTTGGCGACAGAGTGATTCCGATTCATTCAAAATTTTCTTAATGCCTTTAGTGACCTCTTCATCGGTTAACTGAATGTTGATGTGGCGTTGGGGGTCTTCTAATTCATCGGTGTACTCACACATTAAACCAGGGTGGCGGCTTAGTGGCAAGATTCTCCAAGATATCTAGCAACGCACAAAATCAACGCCTGATAAACCATTGGCCATAAAGGCCCGGAGCTTGGCGAGTTGAGGGGCATATTTGGCCCGTTCCGCAGAACTTAAACGTTGCGGCAATGGATGACTGTTGGAAAACCGGTGATCACGATAGCCTGGAAGAGGGTTCTCATCTTCAGGAGAGGTATCTATGCAGTAGAACCAAGTCTGGTTCCATTCCTTAGGGTGACTGTGCAGTTTGGCATGAGGGAATTCAAATTCTTTCTGCTTTTGAACAGAGACACCACCAAGTTCAGTGTTGGGACCATTTACAAATTCTGTACGCCGGTTCAGATGAAAAGAGTCCCGGAACAGCTCAACAGTTGGTTCTTCTTGTAAGTACACTTCATAGAAGACTTGGAAGTTGCATAGATTGGACAACGAGTTGGGTCCGATATTCTTGCTACCTCTTGAGCACTGCGTTGGATTTCCCCGAAGAGGAGAGGATGATGCAGCAAAGTAGCGTAATTATTTCCCTCAGTTTTTGAGAACCAAGGCAATCCAGTAGGAGGCCACGCACAAGTCCCTTGTACCTACACAAAAACAATAACTCAACGCAACCATCGCGCTTAAGGGTTGTCAATCCCTTCACGGTCACTTACGAAAGTGAGATCTGATAGAGATGATAAATAATATTTTTGGTATTTTTGGTATAGAGATGCAAAGTAAAAAGTAAAAGCAAAGTAAAAGCAAAGCAATAATAAAGTGATGGAGATTAATATGATGAGAAAGAGACCCGGGGGCCATAGGTTTCACTAGTGGCTTCTCTCAAGAGCATAAGTATTCTACGGTGGGTGAACAAATTACTGTTGAGCAATTGACAGAATTGAGCATAGTTATGAGAATATCTAGGTATGATCATGTATATAGGCATCACGCCCGAGACAAGTAGACTGACTCCTGCCTGCATCTACTACTATTACTCCACTCATCGACCGCTACCCAGCATGCATCTAGAGTATTAAGTTAAAAACAGAGTAACGCCTTAAGCAAGATGACATGATGTAGAGGGATAGTTTCATGCAATATGATAAAAAACCCATCTTGTTATCCTCGATGGCAACGATACAATACGTGCCTTACTTCCCCTTCTATCACTGGGAAAGGACACCGCAAGATCAAACCCAAAGCTAAGCACTTCTCCCATGGCAAGAACAACCAATCTAGTAGGCCAAACCAAACTGATAATTCGAAGAGACTTGCAAAGATAACCAATCATACAAAAACGAATTCAGAGAAGATTCAAATATTATTCATAGATAGACTTGATCATAAACCCACAATTCATCAGTCTCAACAAACACACTGCAAAAAGAATATTACATTGAATAGATCTCCACGAGAGAGGGGGAGAACATTGTATTGAGATCCAAAAAGAGAGAAGAAGCCATCTAGCTACTAACTATGGACCCGTAGGTCTGAAGTAAACTACTCACACTTCATCGGAGAGGCTTGGATGATGATGTAGAAGTCCTCTGTGATCGATGCCCCCTCCGGCGGAGCTCCGGAACAGGCCCCAAGATGGGATCTCGTGGATACAGAAAGTTGCGGCGGTGGAATTAGGTTTTTGGCTCCGTATTTGATCGTTTGGGGGTACGTGGATATATATAGGAGGAAGAAGTACGTCGGTGGAGAAACAAGGGGCCCACGAGGGTGGGGGTGCGCCTGGTAGGGTAGGGCGCGCCCCCTACCTCGTGGCCTCCTGTTACGTGCCTTGACGTAGGGTCCAAGTCTCCTGAGTTTTATTCGGTGAGAAAATCACGTTCCTGAAGGTTTCATTCCGTTTGGACTCCGTTTGATATTCCTTTTCTTCGAAACCCTAAAACAGGCATAATATAGCAATTTTGTCCTGGGCCTCCGGTTAATAGGTTAGTCCCAAAAATAATATAAAAGTGGATAATAAAGCCCAATAATGTCCAAAACAGTAGATAATATAGCATGGAGCAATCAAAAATTATAGATACGTTGGAGACGTATCAAACATTCCCAAGCTTAATTCCTGCTCGTCCTCGAGTAGGTAAATGATAAAAACAGAATTTTTGATGCGGAGTGCTACTTGGCATAATTCCAATGTAAATCTTCTTAATTGTGGTATGAATATTCAGTTTCAAAATATTCAAGACAAAATTTCATGTTGACATAAAAATAATAATACTTCAAGCATACTAACAAAGAAATTATGTCTTCTCAAAATAACATGGCCAAAGAAAGCTATCCCTACAAAATCATATAGTCTGGCTATGCTCTATCTTCACCACACAAGGTATTTAAATCATGCACAACCCCGATGACAAGCCAAGCAATTGTTTCATAGTTTTGGCACTTACAAACATTTTCAACCTTCACGCAATACATGAGCGTGAGCCATGGATATAGCACTATATGTGGAATAGAATGGTGGTTGTGGAGAAGACAAAAAGGGAAAAGATAGTATCACATCAACTAGGCGTATCAACGAGCTATGGAGATGCCCATCAATAGATATCAATGTGAGTGAGTAGGGATTTCCATGCAACGGATGCATTAGAGCTATAAGTATATGAAAGATCAACAAAAGAAACTAAGTGGGTGTGCATCCAACTTGCTTGCTCACGAAGACCTAGGGCATTTTGAGGAAGCCCATCATTGGAATATACAAGCCAAGTTCTATAATGAAAAATTCCCACTAGTATATGAAAGAGACAGAATGAGAGACTCTCTACAATGAAGATCATGGTGCTACTTTGAAGCACAAGTGTGGTAAAAGGATAGTAACATTGTCCCTTCTCTCTTTTTCTCTCATTTTTTTGTTTGGGCCTTCTCCTTTTTTATGGCCTCTTTTTTTTATTTTTCGTCCGGAGTCTCATCCCGACTTGTGGGGGAATCATAGTCTCCATCATCCTTTCCTCACTTAGGACAATGCTCTAAAAATGATGATCATCACACTTTTTATTTTTCTTACAACTCAACAATTACAACTCAATACTTAGAACAAAATATGACTCTATATGAATGCCTCCGGCGGTGTATCGGGATATGCAATGTATCAAGAGTGACATGTATGAAAGAATTATGAACGGTGGCTTTTCCACAAATACGATGTCAACTAGATGATCATGCTAGCAATATGACAATGATGGAGTGTGTCATAATGAACGAAACGGTGGAAAGTTGCATGGCAATATATCTCGGAATGGCTATGGAAATGCCATGATAGGTAGGTATGGTGGCTGTTTTGAGGAAGGTATTTGGTGGGTGTATGATACCGGCGAAAAGTGCGCGGTATTCGAGAGGCTAGCAATGGTGGAAGGAAGGAAAGTGCGTATAATCCATGGACTCAACATTAGTCATAAAGAACTCATATACTTATTGCAAAAATATAGAAGTTATCAAAGCAAAGTATTACGCGCATGCTCCTAGGGGGATAGATTGGTAGGATAAGACCATCGCTCGTCCCTGACCGCCACTCATAAGGAAGACAATCAATAAATAAATCATGCTCCGACTTCATCACATAACGATTCACCATACGTGCATGCTACGGGAATCACAAACTTTAACACAAGCATTTCTCAAATTCACAACTACTCAACTAGCATGACTCTAATATCACCATCCTCATATCTCAAAACAATTATCAAGCATCAATTTTTTCTTAGTATTCAACGCACTCAAAAGAAAGTTTTACAAATCTTGAATACCAAGCATATTATTAAGCAAATTACCATGCTATTAAGACTCTCAAAATATTCTAAGTGAAGCATGAGAGATCAATAATTTCTATAAAACAAATCCACCACCGTGCTCTAAAATATATAAGTGAAGCACTAGAGCAAAATTATATAACTCAAAAGATATAAGTGAAGCACATAGAGTAAAACTATAGAGCTCAAAAGATATAAGTGAAGCACATAGAGTATTCTATCAAATTCCAAATTATGTATGGCTCTCTCAAAAGGTGTGTACAGCAAGGATGATTGTGGTAGACTAACAAGCAAAGACTCAAATCATAAAAGACGCTCCAAGCAAAACACATATCATGTGGTGAATAAAAATATAGCTCCAAGTAAAGTTACCGATAGAAGTAGACGAAAGAGGGGATGCCTTCCGGGGCATCCCCAAGCTTTGGCTTTTAGGTGTCCTTAGATTATCTTGGGGGTTCCATGGGCATCCCCAAGCTTAGTCACTTGCCACTCCTTGTTCCATAATCCATCAAATCTTTACCCAAAACTTGAAAACTTCACAACACAAAACTTAAAGTAGAAAACTCGTGAGCTCCGTTAGCGAAAGAAAACAAAAGACCACTTCAAGGTACTGTAATGAACTCATTATTTATTTATATTGGTGTTATACGTACTGTATTCCAACTTCTCTATGGATTATAAACTATTTTACTAGCCATAGATTCATCAAAATAAGCAAACAACACACGAAAAACAGAATCTGTCAAAAACAGAACAGTCTGTAGTAATCTGTAGCTAGCGCAAGATCTGGAACCCCAAAAATTCTAAAATAAATTTCTGGACGTGAGGAATTTATCTATTAATCATCTTCAAAAATAATTAACTAAATATCACTTTCCAAATAAAAATTACAGCAGTTCTCGTGAGAGCTAAAGTTTCTGTTTTTTACAGCAAGTTCAACAAGACTTTCCCCAAGTCTTCCCAACGGTTCTACTTGGCACAAACACTAAGGGAGTGTTTGGTTATCCGGCAAACGTTGTCTTAGCCTGGCTCAGCAAGGAAGCAAAGGATTTGGTTCCCGAGCGAGCCTGCCTCGTATCCTGCGGTTTCCAGCTTTTTCTTCGGTTGACCGAGCTAGCCAAATCGGCTCGCCTCCGTCGGCAAGGATTGCCTTGCCTAGCGAGGTAAGCTGGCAAGCGATCCAAACGCTCCCTAATTAAACACAAAAAACACAACCAAAACAGAGGCTAAATAATTTATTTATTACTAAACAGGAGCAAAAATCAAGGAATAAAAAAAATTGGGTTGCCTCCCAACAAGCGCTATCGTTTAACGTCCCTAGCTAGGCATAACAAGCAAGAATAGATCTAGGTATTGCCATCTTTGGTAGGCAATCCATAAGTGGCTATCATGATAGATTCATATGCTAATTTTATTTTCTTTCTAGGGAAGTGTTCCATGCCCTTTTTTAATGGAAATTGGAATCTAATATTCCCTTCCTTCATATCAATAATTGCACCAACCATTCAAAGGAAAGGTCTACCGAGAATAATAGGGCAAGAAGGATTGCAATCTATATCAAGAACGATAAAATATATGGGCACATAATTCCTATTTGCAACAATAAGAACATCATTAATTCTTCCCATATGTTTATTAATAGTGGAATCTGCAAGATGCAAGTTTAGAGAGAAATCATCTAAATTACGGAAATCTAGCAAATCACACAAAGGTTTGGGAATAGTAGAGACACTAGCACCCAAATCACACAAAGCATAAAACTCATGATCTTTAATTTTAATGTTAATAGTAGGTTCCCACTCATCATAAAGTTTTCTAGGGATAGAAACTTCCAATTCAAGTTTTTCTTCATAAGATTGCATCAAGGCATCAACGATATGTTTAGTAAACGCTTTATTTTGACTAGAAGCGTGAGGAGATTTTAGCACGGATTGCAACAAGGAAATACAATCAATCAAATAGAAATTTTCATAGTTAAATTCCTTGAAATCCATAATAGTGGGTTTAGCAACATCTAGGGTTTTAATTTCTTCAATCCCACTTTTATCAAATTTAGCATCAAGATCAAAAGATTCAGAATTATTGGAACGCCTTCTAGGTAAAGGTGGATCATATTCAGTCCCATCATTATGAAGATTCATATTGCAAAACAAAGGGGACACATCAATAACTTTTAGATCTTCATCATTATTTTCATAGGAACTAGAAGAACACGCTTTTATAAAGGCATCTTTCTTAGCATGCATCCTAGCGGTTCTTTCTTTGCACTCATCAATGGAAATTCTCATGGCTTTGAGAGACTCATTGATATCATGCTTAGGTGGAATAGATCTAAGTTTCAAAGAATCAACATCAAGAGCAATTCTATCAACGTTCCTAGCCAAATCATCAATCTTAAGCAATTTTTCTTCAATCATAGCATTAAAATTCTTTTGCGAAGTAATAAATTCTTTAATATTAGATTCAAAATCAGAGGGAATATTATTATAATTTCCATAAGAATTGTTGTAGGAATTACCATAATTATTAGAGGGATTACTAGGATAAGGCCTAGGATTGAAATTTCCTCTATACGCGTTGTTACCAAAATTGTTCCTACCAACAAAATTCACATCCATAGATTAATTATTATTCCCAATCAAAGTAGACAAGGGAACATCATTAGGATCAGAAGAAACACTCTTATTAGCAAATAATTTCATAAGTTCATCCATCTTTCCACTCAAAACATTAATTTCTTCTATCGCATGCACCTTTTTAGTAGATCTTTCAGTATGCCATTGAGAATAATTAACCATAATATTGACTAGGAGTTTAGTAGCTTCTCCTAAAGTGATTTCCATAAAAGTGCCTCCCGCGGCCGAATCTAAAAGATTTCTAGAAGCAAAATTCAATCCGGCATAAAAAATTTGTATAATCATCCACAAATTTAAACCATGAGTAGGGCAATTACGTATCATTAATTTCATTCTCTCCCAAGCTTGTGCAACATGTTCATGATCAAGTTGCTTAAAATTCATAATATCGTTTCTAAGAGAGATGATCTTAGCGGGAGGAAAATACTTAGAGATAAAAGCATCTTTGCACTTGTTCCATGAATCAATACTATTTTTAGGCAAAGATGAAAACCAAGCTTTAGCACGATCTCTAAGTGAAAAAGGAAATAGCTTCAATTTAACAATATCATTATCGACATCTTTCTTCTTTTGCATGTCACACAAATCAACGAAGCTATTAAGATGGGTAGCGGCATCTTCACTAGGAAGGCCGGAGAACGGATCTTTCATGACAAGATTCAGCAAAGCAGTATTAATTTCACAAGATTCAGCATCGGTAAGAGGAGCAATCGGAGTGCTAAGGAAATCATTATTGTTGGTGTTGGTGAAGTCACACAATTTAGTATGATCTTCAGCCATCGCAACAAACAAGCAAACTAACACACAAGCAAACAAAAAAGCAAACGGGCAAAAGAGGCAAACAGAGAAAGAGAGGGAGGATAGAGAGAGAGAGGGCGAATAAAACGGCAAGGGTGAATTGGGGGGAGAGGAAAACGAGAGGCAAATGGCAAATAATGTAATGCGGGAGATAGGGATTGTGATGGGTACTTGGTATGTTGACTTTTGCGCAAACTCCCCGGCAACGGCGCCAGAAATTCTTCTTGCTACCTCTTGAGCACTGCGTTGGATTTCCCCGAAGAGGAGAGGATGATGCAGCAAAGTAGCGTAAGTATTTCCCTCAGTTTTTGAGAACCAAGGTATCAATCCAGTAGGAGGCCATGCACAAGTCCCTTGTACCTACACAAAAACAATAGCTCAACGCAACCAATGCGCTTAGGGGTTGTCAATCCCTTCACGGTCACTTAAGAAAGTGAGATCTGATAGAGATGATAAATAATATTTTTGGTATTTTTGGTATAGAGATGCAAAGTAAAAAGTAAAAGCAAAGTAAAAGCAAAGCAATAATAAAGTGATGGAAATTAATATGATGAGAAAGAGACCCGGGGGCCATAGGTTTCACTAGTGGCTTCTCTCAAGAGCATAAGTATTCTATGGTGGGTGAACAAATTACTGTTGAGCAATTGACAGAATTGAGCATAGTTATGAGAATATCTAGGTATGATCATGTATATAGGCATCACGCCCGAGACAAGTAGACCGACTCCTGCCTGCATCTACTACTATTACTCCACTCATCGACCGCTACCCAGCATGCATCTAGAGTATTAAGTTAAAAACAGAGTAACGCCTTAAGCAAGATGACATGATGTAGAGGGATAGTTTCATGCAATATGATAAAAAACCCATCTTGTTATCCTCGATGGCAACGATACAATACGTGCCTTACTGCCCCTTCTGTCACTGGGAAAGGACATCGCAAGATCGAACCCAAAGCTAAGCACTTATCCCATGGCAAGAACAACCAATCTAGTAGGCCAAACCAAACTGATAATTCGAAGAGACTTGCAAAGATAACCAATCAAACAAAAAAGAATTCAGAGAAGATTCAAATATTATTCATAGATAGACTTGATCATAAACCCACAATTCATCGGTCTCAACAAACACACCGCAAAAAGAAGATTACATCGAATAGATCTCCACGAGAGAGGGGGAGAACATTGTATTGAGATCCAAAAAGAGAGAAGAAGCCATCTAGCTACTAACTATGGACCCGTAGGTCTGAAGTAAACTACTCACACTTCATCGGAGAGGCTTGGATGATGATGTAGAAGCCCTCCATGATCGATGCCCCCTCCGGCGGAGCTCCGGAACAGGCCCCAAGATGGGATCTCGTGGATACAGAAAGTTGCGGCGGTGGAATTAGGTTTTTGGCTCCGTATTTGATCGTTTGGGGGTACATGGATATATATAGGAGGAAGAAGTACGTCAGTGGAGCAATAGGGGGGCCACGAGGGTGGGGGCCCTTGGTAGGGTAGGGCGCGCCCCCTACTCGTGGCCTCCTGTTACGTGCCTTGACGTAGGGTCCAAGTCTCCTGAGTTGTATTTGGTGAGAAAATCACATTCCCAAAGGTTTCATTCCGTTTGGACTCCGTTTGATATTCCTTTTCTTCGAAACCCTAAAATAGGCAAAAGACAGCAATTCTGGGTTGGGCTTCCGGTTAATAGGTTAGTCCCAAAAATAATATAGAAGTGGATAATAAAGCCCAATAATGTCCAAAATAGTAGATAATATAGCATGGAGCAATCAAAAATTATAGATACGTTGGAGATGTATCAGATATCTTGAGGATGGAGTTGGAAACTAGCAAGAACATCTCAGAAATACTTCGACCCGGGCGGTTTGAAACCACGGCCTATGTGGTCGACAAAGACCACTACCTCACCCTGCCTTGGGGTAGGAGGATTCTCTGTTCCTGGAACTCGCCATCGAATTTCAGTTTTCTTGGGCAAGGTGCCGATATTGACCATTCTGTTCAACTGTTCTTCGGCGACCCGGGAAGGAGCCCAGTTGCAAGTGTAAAACTGTTTGGCCATTGTGAAATGAAAAGCTGAAAAAGAAATGCTGGTTTACAAATCATTCATGGTGGTACGCAAGATGCAATGGAATAAAGATATACAGATATGTGAAATTGCATAAAACAGAGACTGATACAATAATGAATGACAAGGTCATATCAAGAGTATACATGTGTACAATAATGAATGACGGTTACAATGAATGTAAAGGGGGTTTGCCGGTTTACCAGGGGACTAATGGTATGAGATAGATTGTTTTTACAAGGGTAAAACCGCCTACATGGTAAAGAGGATACAGACCCAAGGTAAAATGACTAAGTAAGGAGAAACAAATTCCGCAAGAGGACATGGAAATTTTGGATCTACTGAAGACAGGAATGCAAAAATATTTTCACCTAACAAGGGTTGGACCCACAGCAGCTCGTAATGCTTCAGATCGGTTTTTTGCGTACAAAAGGTTTGTTCTGGTAGCGGAAAGTAAGCTATTTACGCGCGATATATCAAGCGTGAAGTTTTTAAATCCATAGATGAGGAGGAACAAAGCCGTACTGGAGCCCCGATGAACTTTGATAGACTGTGAAGAACGAATGAACCTTCAACAGATCTACAAAGGGGGGAAGGGAAAGACTCACAGAGGATGAAGCAACAAAGGAGCACCGCAGTTTTCTGGTAGCGGTGGTGCTCAGGGACAGAGATGTCACAAGGAGGAAGAAGAGGGAAGCGGAGACGAAGGGGATAAAGAGAAGGGCCCGTGGTCTTATTTATAAGGTGAGCCAATAAGTGACAGGTGCGTAAATCGAGGAGCTAGAAATGGATAGTTAATAAGGATGACGTCTCGAGAGTTGAAACATTCATTAATGAAGGGCATCTTCGGCTTCAACGGGTAGATGGCATGATAATGATTGGCTGCGGATTTAAGGATGACGTCGCGGCGATTTACCAGATTTATACAAAGGTGCCAGAGCAAGAATTTTTCTAAGTATGGGAGATTGACATGAACAGGTTCAAATCAATCTGGGGCCTAATGTTGGGGATATAGTTACTGGAGGTAAACTGGCTAGGCATGGCCGGATTAGCTCCATGAAGATTGAAGCTGAAAGTGCGTTATATCGACTAGAGGGGGGGTGAATAGGCGATTTTTATGAAAGTCTTCAAAACTTGGGAGTTATGAAGACAAACAGTGAAGATTATGCCTATTACTATGCAGCGGAAGTTAGATTACACTAGGCCAGCCATTGTCATGTATTCAATAGAGTGAAAGCACAGTGACAAACAGCTTCAGTGTAATAAGGATCAAGTAGGAAGAAGTTATGAAGCCAAACAGATCATGCATTCATGTTGTGAAGACAAATGATAAAGCAAGCACTCAATGACTTCACAATGAGTAACAGCAAGAGAAGGAAGTGAAGATGAAACCAGTGACTCGTTGAAGACAATGATATGTTGGACCAGTTCCAGTTGCTGTGACAACTGTACGTCTGGTTGGAGCGGCTAGGTATTTAAACCTTAGGACACACAGTCCCGGACACCAAGTCCTGAACACACAGTTCAGGACACCAAGTCCTCACCGTAATCTCCTTGAGCTAAGGTCACTTAGTCCTCGCCCAATCACTCTGGTAAGTCTTCAAGGTAGACTCTCAAACCTTCACAGACTTCGTTCACTGGCAATCCACAATGTCTCTTGGATTCTCTGAACGCGACGCCTAACCGTCTGGAGGATTCACAGTCCTCAAGTGTAATAAGTCTTCAGATCACACAGACAAGAAGACTCAAGTGATGCCCAATTTACTCTGGCTCTGGGTGGTTAGGGCTTTTCTCCTCACTAGGAATTTTCTTTCAAAGGCTTCGAGGTGGGTTGCTCTCAAACGACAAAAGCCGTGCACTGAAATCTGAGCAGCCAACCGTTTATGGTTGTGGGGGTGGGCTATTTATAGCCACTTGGCAACCCGACCTGATTTGTCCGACATGACCCTGGGTCACTAAGGAACTGACACGTGTCTCAACGGTCAGATTTCGAACTCTCATGGCAACTTTACTTGGGCTACAAGCAAAGCTGACTTGTCCGGCTCTGGACAAGATTTGCTCTCATTGTCTTCACTCGAAGACATAGGTTTTTGATTTAGGCATCACTTAAGTCATTCCGACTTGTTCTCCTGGACCCCACTTAACAGTACGGTGGTTCCTATGACTCAACAAAAATAAAAAGGACTACGAAAGATCTTAAGTCTTTGAGTTCCATAGGCTTCATAACGTGTCTTCTGTTGTCATAGTCTTCAATGTGAATATCTTCATATACCACCTTTGACTTCAATGTCTTCATTCATTTTTAGGGGTCATCTCTGGTAGTAAACCGAATCAATGAGGGACTTCTACCTGTGTTTTCCTGCAATTCTCACAAACACATTAGTCCCTCAACTAGGTTTGTCGTCAATACTCCAAAACCAACTAGGGGTGGCACTAGATGCACTTACAATCTCCCCCTTTTTGGTGATTGATGACAAACTAGTTGAAGTTTTCAACGGGGAATATAAAGTGTGAAGTCTGTAAAGGAATTGTCATCATAAGTTGCAAGTGCTCCCCCTGAAGATGTGCATATAAGTTAATTTGCTTTTGGAATGCAAATGCACATGGCAGGTTGTACTTGTGGAGATCAGCTTCAGCTTATGATGACAATCTACTATGCATGTGAAAGTATATGAAGATAATAACATGCATAATGGGAAATGGACGTCTACAGAATGAGATGAGTGCGGAATTTATCATCGCACATGCGGAATTTATCTTTGCAAAAGGAGTGGTAAAACAAGTAGCAGACGACCATTGAGTTTTTTTGTTTACAACTCAAAAGAACCAAATGAAGCAAAACAAGAGTTGCAAACACGAAGCAAGTATAACAAAACAAGGCACCCACCCATATTGACCCGCTTGAAGACTATAAACATCATATGCTTCTCCCCCTTTTGTTAGGAATGACCAAAAAGGTTTGAAGACATAGAGTTTTCTACGCGTTCCCAGGCGCAGCAGGGTCGGTGGAGTTGTTTGGCGGTGCTGAGCTTTGAGGTGCTGAGGCAGGTGGTGGTGAAGTAGCATCATCTTCATCAATGATCCTCGCAGTGATGAATACTCAGAGTCTTGAAGTGACGGTGTGTTGCGCATCACAGCCCTCCTAGGAGGTGTGGTGTCAAATTTGAAGCGCTCTGTGAAGCCATCCTCTTCAAGTTCAGCTTTAGTGCAGATCATTGAGAGGCCTTTCCAAGTGCGGCGACAGGTTTCGTGTGCGACGAATGCATTCTTGGTTGCCAGATTTCTGATGCGATTGACGTCTTTCATGATGCTTCTCATCTGCCTCTTGAGCCAGTCGTGATGCCTATCTTGCTTTTGGTGAAGAGCCACAAGAAGCTCTTGGTCATTGAGGGCACGAGCGCGCTTCTTGGGTCTCTTTGCAGCTGTGCTGTCAGTGGCTTCAGTTGATGCAGGGGCACGTGTGGTGCCAGCCAATGGATACACTCTTGAGATGGCTTCAACACCTTCGACATTCTGAGTGAAGCTCTGGTGTTCGGCATTTTGAAGACTTAATGGTTGCTTGGCAGGCTCAGGGTATATTGCTTCAGCAGAGGTGTCCACATCTGGCAAGAAGATCTGATGGTTGCGGGCTGAGGGCTGATATGAAGTTGCAGAGTGAATCTTGATCAGCCTCATAACCCAAGGAGCATAAAACTTCAAACCAAAGAGATCTGAGCCGGATGCTGCAAGTTGGCGTATAAAGAGATCCTGTGCGTTGAAGCATTTGCCATGCAGAATACAGAAGATGAGAGTCTTCATTGCACCTTCAACCTTGGCATATGGAGAGTGCCCCTTAATGGGCCATAGAGTCCGCCTGACGATGTGATATATGGTTCTGGGCAGGTACTCTAAGTCTTCAACGAAGAACTCAGTTGGATAGGGTGCATCATGAGGCAATGGCTTCATCATTGAGAGCATCTGACTCATATTGGGTTCAGGTCTCTGAAATATGCTCTCAATAGCTTCAGAATGAAGTTGACACCCTTCCTCGAAGAATTCGCCTGGAGTGGGCAGGCCAGTGAGCTCAATGATATTGAATGCATTGGCTTCATGATGGACATTGCCGGTCATCCACTCCAGGACCCAAGTCTTCGGATCTCTGTTGTAGCCTTTGATATGTAGGGTGGCATAGAATTGGAGCAGAAGCTCTTCATTCCAGTGCTCTTCATCGGTGATAAACGGCAGCAGACCCACTTGCTTGAAGCAATCCAGTGCGTCTTCCAGGCTAGGCAGGCCAGCAATAGCTTCAACCTCCAGGCGCTTGTGAGGAAAGATGCGGCCTTGGTTGTATAGGATGCATGAATAATAGCTGCGCTGTTGATAGCTCCAGAACCTATCTGATACAATCCGTTCCCTTGAATAAGGGTTCTTGGAGCTGTTGAAAAACGTGTTGTCTGCCCTGAAGCTGTTGATGTTGAAGGAGCCAGGAGCTGATGCAGGACCGGGGAACCTTGGCAGTCGTGGGATCGGCTTCTGGACCTGGGGCCTGTGCGCAACATGATAGTTGAATTGGGGACCGGCAGCAGACTCAGGCACAGAATGTTCAGGAGCAGTAGCTTCAGTGTCTTCTGAAGCTGTTGTTGGGGAGGGCTCCACATTTGCTTCGGCGTTGTTTGTGGCAGCCTCAACATTTGCAGCCTCCACACGTGTAGTGGGAGGGACGAACTCAGGCGCGTTCTCCTGGAGAACTGCTTCTTGTTGGTGTGGGGGAGTTGGAGCTTGTGGTACTTCTGCATGCTCTTCGGCTGATGCAGCCGGAATGTCGTCAGCAGCCTGAGCCCTTGGCCCTTTGCGAAGCCTACGGAATGTAGGCGACGCCGGTGGAGTTGCAGTGGGCTGGGGCTCATTATCTTCCTCCTGTGGGCGATCTGCCCACGATGCATCTTGAGTGATTGGCGTCAATGGACGACCAATGCTGATCAGTTCGCTTGTCTCAAGCTGAGGAAGGGCTGCATCACCTTGGACATTGTCTTGGAGACCAATGTCTTCAGCAGCGTTGGGGTCGGCTGCTGGAATGTCTTCAGCGTGCGGAGCCTCTATGAAAGCAGGCTCATGCACTATTAATTGACGATCTGCGTCAGGATAGCGGACGGAGAGGGGTTCAACAATCAAGGGCTCTGTGGGAGCAGCCCGAGATTTCTTGGTCTTGCGCTTCTTGATGGTGGGATCAGAAGGAGAGGCTTCAGAGTGTTTCCTCTTCCTAGCTTCAGCCTCTGCAGTCCGTGTCTTCTTGAGCTCTGAGGTGGTTGATCGACTCTTTGGCTTCGAGCGAGTCGTTGCAGTGGGGAAGACAATCGGAGCAGTTTCTGACCTTGGCACCTCTGGTTCAGGCACAGCAGGCTTCTTTTTCTTCTTCGCGGCCACCCTGGGGTCAATGCCGGGACGCCCAAGTGCCTTGCGCTTCTCGGCCTCATTGTAGGCATGCACGCAGCGATCAGCCAGAGTCTTCATGCGCTCTCGCGAGCCTTGAGCTTCGGCACGCGTCTTCAGAAAGTTCTCTTTCAGCTCGTGCATCATGATCTTGAAGTTTTTCACTTCTTGCACGCTGAGCTTGGCCACGTGCTTCTTGAACTGAGCCTTTTCACAATCAATTTTCTGCTTCGGTTCAACAATGCGCTGGGCTATTGCAAGTTCTGAAGCAATTGCGCCTTGAAAGGCAACGTTGAGGCCTATGGGCAGCTGCAGATCGTTGAAGCTGATGTCCGGTGAGGCAAACCATTCATCGACGAAGTTGTGGATGATGGCGACATCAAACAGAGGCAGATTGTTGAAGATTTCAGCCTCCTCCTTGCTCTTGATGAGCTGCTCAAGAGCGTCATCTCCAAGATCTTCATCGCTTGATAGATCAATGGTTTCGCAGCGCAGAATGGTAGCAGCTGTGAGCTCTTTGCCTGTGTGTGGCTGAGGCTTCTTGGCTTCTTGGGGCTTGGAGACTCGTGATAAGTCTTCAGACTGCACACTGGCTTCAGGAGGTGCAGTTGCCAATGGCTTTGCTCTTGAGATTTTGGGAGAAGCGGCTGGCTTTGAAGCTTTTGGCTTCTTCTGCTTTGGCTTTGGCGCAGCAGGGGCGTCATCAGACTCAGTATCTGCTGGAGGGTCATTCACGGCAGTCCCTTGGACTAGGATGCGGGTGATGAGGCCTGCAAGATTGGCATACGGCCCGATGATATTGGGATCGGCGTCGCGTGTGCCATCTACCCTTGGTTCAGAGGGACCAGGGTTGAAGTCTAATCCCAGCTTCTTCTTGTTTTGCTTTGCAGAGTTCTGAGCAAATTGGAAGTTGCGCTTGAACAGATTGTCATCGCGACACCAGAGAAGTGATGACGGATGTGCTTCAGCTGGCTGTGGTCCTCTCACCATGCATGGATAGAAGCCTTGAGCAATGGCTTCGTCTTTGGACCTAGGTACGAGATTTTTGTATAATACGTCTCCCCACGGTCTCTTGATGGCGCACTTTTCGGCATACTCCTGAGTGACGAAGCGGTATTGAAACCATTGCTCTGCCCAATATCTTCGAATCCATTGGATTCGTGTCTTGCGCTGACCATAGCTTTCTTCAGGATCAGTTTTGTACATCTCTGCCAATTCATCAGGCAGATCTTTGGACGTTCCACCACGTCTCTGTCTGACTCCCTTCCTTGCTGTTGTTTCTGAAGCCATGAATCTTAACTTGGAAGGCTTCAAGATGTTCAAAGTCTTCAAAGGCTTCCTTTTGCTTGACCAACAAGAACTGGCTTCAGGAGAGTTGATGTGATGCTGCAAGTACTCTGCAAATGAATGCAGACTATGAGAACCAAAGGATTCTCCCACGGACATGTACCTGTGATAGCATTAAGGTGCGAGGGAAGGGGAAGAGGTCATATGCATTCTCAGAAGATTTTGAAGATAAATCGGTTTAGAAGACATTGACCTCATCGTGCGAAGACATTCACTCATAGATAAGAAGTTGGTTCCAGATTTGTACGAACCCACAGATCAGTACAAGTGAGGAATCTAACTACTTCGTAATGCACAAGTGAATATTCTAGGCAGGTTATGAGATGCAGACTGAGAGAGATGTAACTTGTGAGAGCAGAAACTTCTTATGGCAGAAAGTGACTGAACTATAGGATCAAGAGAGGCTGTAAAAAGAGGTTTTATTTACCACACTTGGAACTGCTAGACGAAGTGGGAGTTGAGGCCGAGCAGTTCGATCCTCCGTGCCCAAACTTGGCGACGGAAGACACCTACGGCGACGGCGGAGAGAGCGATGTCCGCTGTTGGCGTGAAAACGGCGTCGGAGAGGTTGCGGCAGTGAAGCGCTTCGTCGCCGGCGTCGTCGAGAGCTAGCGGTGGCGCTAGGGTTCGTGCGAGGGTGGAAGAAGAGATAATGACCGCAGTGAATCGTGTATTTATAGGGATAGAGGCGGCACTGCGCTATTACTCAGGTGCCCCTGGCGATTCACATCTGAACAGCACGTGGCCATCATGCGGTATTTTGGGGGCAGTTCCACATCCCATGCACGCCTTGATTGTCGGGTGTCATTCCTACTTCTCCGGATTTCTTGTGGATGAATGAGCATTGGAAACGGTTTTAAAGTTTGTCTCTGTGTCTTCTGCTGACAAGGATGCAGAGAAGACATTTGACAGTTTCAATAGAATGCATACAACTTGGAGAGATAGAGTTTGAGGTAGAAAGCATGGAGAGGTTAGGGTCCGATCACATTCACTTAGTTCAAAAGATTCAAACAAGAAGACATAGCTATAAGTGAATGCTGTAGAGGACAGAACACTAGAGCATATATATATATATAATCATCGTAGTGAAGATAATCATGAAGATATGTTAAGTTCGAAGCCAAATCAATGTGAAGATATTGCAAGGTAACGCCATGTGTTAAACACTTCAAAATGGAACGTTTGGTGGTGGCGTTACCCACCTTATAGGAAGTATTAGACCCAGACACGGCGCACAATTATCGTGGCGCTCCGAAGTCAAATTCCACATTAATGTATTCACACTTAGAATGTATGTCTTCATTGATTGAAGATATACTTTACTTTGTGTGTTGCACATCTAAGTCATCAATATGCATAAGTGTTAGGATGTGTGCCTGATCACAGGACATTTGAGGATTCCAAGATATTTAGCTCACACCGTAACTTGCAAAACCTCTTCTCATCCAAGGGCTTGGTGAAGATATCTGCCAATTGCTCTTCAGTGTTGACGTGTATGATATCAATGTCTTCCTTCACAACATGATCTCTGAGAAAGTGATGACGAATTTCAATGTGCTTTGTCTTCGAGTGCTGAACTGGGTTGTTGGCAATCTTGATGGCGCTTTCGTTGTCGCAGTAAAGTGGCACTTACTTCAGATGAATGCCATAATCCTTGAGTGTTTGCTTCATCCACAGAAGCTGAGCGCAGCAAGATCCAGCAGCAATGTATTCAGATTCAGCAGTGGAGAGAGATACACAGTTCTGCTTCTTTGAAGACCAACATACAAGTGATCGTCCCAGAAAGTGACATGTGCCTGATGTAGACTTGCGATCAACTTTGTCACCAGCATAATCAGCATCCGAAAATCCAACCAAATCAAACTCTGAGCCCTTTGGATACCATAATCCTAGAGTTGGGGTGTGAGCCAAATATCGAAGAATTCGCTTCACAGCTAAGTGATGCGACTCCTTAGGTGCCGCTTGAAATCGAGCACACATGCAAACACTAAGCATGATATCTGGCCTAGATGCACATAAATAAAGCAAAGACCCAATCATGGAGCGGTATACCTTTTGATCGAACTCTTTACCATTGTCGTCAGGACCTAGATGATGTTTGGCTAGCATTGGTGTTGTGAAGCCTTTGCAGTCTTGCATACCGAACTTCTTCAGGCAATCTTTGAGATACTTCTCTTGAGATATGAAGATGCCATTGCGCTGTTGTCGGATTTGAAGACCAAGAAAGAACTTCAGCTCCCCCATCATGGACATCTGATATTGCTCTTGCATCATATATCCAAACTCTTCACTATACTTCTGATTGGTGCAGCCGAAGATAATGTCATCCACATATATTTGGCACACAAACAGTTCACCATCGTATGTCTTCGTGAAAAGAGTGGGATCCAGGGAACCAGGTATGAAGCCTTTGCTCTTCAGAAAGTACTTGAGTGTATCATACCAGGCCCTAGGGGCTTGTTTGAGGCCATACAGTGCCTTGTTGAGCTTGTATACCATATCAGGATGTTTTGGATTTTCAAAGCCAGGTGGTTGTGCAACATACACTTCTTCTTCAATCTTTCCATTGAGAAAGGCACTTTTCACAACCATTTGATATAGACGTATGTTATGATGATTTGCATAGGCCAGCAGTATGCGTATGGCTTCAAGCCTAGCTACAGGAGCAAATGTTTCATCGAAGTCAATGCCCTCCACTTGAGTATATCCTTGAGCAACGAGACGAGCTTTGTTTCTAACAACTTGACCATGCTCATCTTGCTTGTTGCGGTATATCCATTTGGTGCCTATTATGTTGTGCTTCCGTGGATCAGGACGCTTAACCAGTTCCCATACATTATTCAGCTCGAACTGTTGAAGCTCTTCTTGCATAGCTTGAATCCATTCAGGTTCCATGAAGGCTTCTTCAACTTTCTTGGGTTCTGATATTGAGACGAATGTGAAATGCCCACAGAAGTTTGCTAGCTGAGTTGCCCTTGAACGAGTGAGTGGACCAGGTGCATTGATGTTGTCAAGTATTCTGTCAATCTGTACTTCATTTGCAACACGAGGATGTATAGGGCGAAGACTTTGCTCTTGCTGATCTGCGTTGTTGTTTGGAGGAATGTCTTCATGCTGAGCATTGTCTTCATGTTGATCAGGTGCTGAGATGATGAGTTCTTCTTCAGGATGAGCTTCAGAAGGCATAATCTCTCCAGTTCCCATAAGCTTGATTGATTCACTAGCTGGGACTTCATCTAGCACATTTGGCAGTTGCTCTCTTTGTGAACCATTTGTTTCATCAAACCGTACATCCACTGTTTCGACCACTTTGTGATGGAAGAGATTGAAGACTCTGTAGGAGTGTGAATCCTTTCCATATCCAAGCATGAAGCCCTCATGTGCTTTTGGTGCAAACTTTTAGGTGTGGTGTGGGTCCTTGATCCAGCATTTTGCGCCAAATACTCTGAAGTAACTGACATTTGGCTTCTTGCCAGTTAGGAGTTCATAAGATGTCTTGTTCAGAAGCTTGTGAAGATAAACACGATTGATTGTATGGCATGCAGTATCAATGGCTTCAGTCCAGAATTTTCTTGGAGTCTTGTATTCATCTAGCATTGTTCTAGCCATCTCAATGAGTGTTCTGTTCTTGCGTTCGACGACGCCATTCTGCTGTGGCGTGTATGGAGCTGAGAATTCATGTGTGATGCCCAAGGTATCTAGATATGTATCAAGGCCAGTGTTCTTGAATTCAGTGCCATTGTCACTTCTGATGTGCTTTATCTTGGCGCCAAAATTGTTCATAGCTCGATTTGCGAAGCGTCTGAAGACATCCTGCACTTCAGTCTTGTAAAGGATCATGTGTACCCAAGTATATCTAGAGTAATCATCAACAATGACGAAGCCATAGAGGCAAGCAGTAGTAGTAAAAGTTGAGTAGTGAGTGGGACCGAAAAGATCCATGTGGAGCAGTTCGAAGGGTTGTGTAGTAGTCATGATTGTCTTCGAAGGATGTTTTGCCCTTGTCATCTTCCCTGCTTCACAGGCACCGCATAAATGATCTTTCTTGAACTTGACGCCCTCGATGCCTATGACGTGCTTTTTCTTCGCAAGGGTGTGGAGGTTCCTCATGCCAGCATGCCCAAGCCTTCGATGCCAAAGCCAGCATTCTGAAGCTTTTGCAAGAAGACATACTGCAAGTTGTGGTCCTGCTGAGAAATCTACCACGTACAAATCACCTTTCCGATACCCTTCAAACACTAGAGATTTGTCAGATTCCATTAGCACCAGGCAACGATATTTTCCAAACATTACAATCATATTCAAATCGCAAAGCATTGAGACAGACATTAAGTTGAAGCCAAGGGATTCAACAAGCATGACTTTATCCATGTGTTGATCCTTTGAGATTGCAACTCTACCTAGACCCAATACCTTACTTTTACCAGTGTCAGCAAATGTGATGTGGCTCTTGTCGGATGGACGTAAAGTTGAGTCCATAAGAAGGCTTCTTCTGCCAGTCATGTGATTTGTACACCCACTGTCAATAATCCATTCTGAAGACTTTGAAGTCGCTGGTGTCGTACCCTACAGTGTAGTTAGGGGGATAGGCTTCACGAAGAGAATTGTGAAGCATAAACATTTGACGAACCAGTGGGTTATGAAAACTTAGATCCAGATTAGGACTAATAGGGAGAGTAGCATGCGATTCAGGAGCAAAGTACATAATGATGCCATTCGGGCATTTTATCTTGCGCCCTACAAGATTTTTAAGGTCCCCAGCAATAGCATCAGAAGATTTTGTTTTTCTGCTGGAGACCTTTCCCTGCAAAAGAGAGTTAAGCTTTCTTAACCACCCACATCTTCAAGGGTGGCTTAGAAGCAATAAGTCTAAGTGCAGCATCTGAGAATTTTGGCTTTGAAGCCTTAGCAAACAGTCTAGCAGGTGGACAATAATACTCATAGGAATAAGCAGAATAATTTTTGGTCACATGAACACGATTCGATGAACCGCTCTCATATTCATATGCCTGAGTATAGTTTCCCTGCAAAATATTTGCGTTAGTGCGACTCAGGTGAGTCCTCTGTTTGTATGAAGCCTTTGGACCATATGAAGCCTTTGGTCTGAGGTTTGTCTTCTTTAAGTGAGGTGTCATGAAGACATTCACAGGAAGATTTTCCAGACACCTTTTCGGAACCCAGATCTTCTTCATAGGCGGTCCATTCCTGCAGTTAGTACCAATGTACCTGGCAAACACTTCACCATTCTGATTCTTAAACAGTTTATAGTTTGCATCAAAGGATTCATCAATGATAATGGGGTTAGCACAAGTGAAGCCAGATAAGTTGGATGGATCTGCTGAAAGTTCCTTTGCAGCAACCCATGTGGTTTTGGGGTACTGCTCAGGTTTCCAGTAAGAGCCATCTGCATTGATTTTCCTCACAAATCCAACACCCTCTTTCCTAGGGTTTCGATTCAGGATCTGCTTCTTGAGGACATCACATAGTGTCTGATGTCCTTTAAGACTTTTGTACATCCCTGTTTCAAGCAATGTCTTCAACATAGCATTCTCATCAGCAATAGCAGTGGTATCCTCAGCAGAGGGGTTAGTTACCACGTCAACAGTTGAAGATATTGCAACAGCAGTAGAAGTGGAACATTCAGCAACAGAATTAGCATTATCACGCTCAATGCATTTAAGACATGGTGGTTCAAATCCTTCCTGAGCGGGACTGATCTGTTTAGAGCGAAGTGACTCGTTTTCCTTTTGAAGATCTTCATGAGCCACCCTCAATTTCTCAAGTTCTTGCTTCCTTTGAAGATAATCATAGGAAAGCTTTTCATGAGTTGTTGAGAGAGTATCATGACGATCTTCAAGTTCCTGATACTTAACGTGAAGGTTTTTTATGTCTTCAATTAAGGATTCAGATCGAGTCATTTCAGCACCCAACAGATCATCGCTTCTGTCTAACAGTTTTTGAATATGTTCCATAGCTCTCTGTTGTTCAGTTGCAATTTTAGCAAGTGTTTTGTAGCTATGTTTTGAATCAGATTCAGAGTCATCGTCACTAGATGTTTCATAGCGAGTAGTGCGTGTGTTTACCTTGGCTCCGCGTGCCATGAAGCAGTAGGTAGGAGTGGAGTCGTTCTTGTCATTTGCGTTGGTGTCGGTGATGCAGTCATTGTCTTCAGTGTTGAAGATGGACTTGGCGACATATGTTGTAGCCAGACTCGCAATGCCAGAATCAGACTCCTCCTCAGACTCCACCTCTGCCTCCTCAGATGCGGACTCCTCCTCTGAATCCATCTCCTTTCCAACAAATGCACGTGCCTTGCCAGATGAGCTCTTCTTGTGTGATGAAGACTTTGATGAAGACTTGGAAGAAGACTTTGAGTATTTCTTCTTCTTCTTGTCGTCAAAATCATATTTCTTGCTCTTCTTCTTCCTTCTGTTCTCATTGTCCCACTGTGGACACTCAGAGATGAAGTGTCCAGTTTTCTTGCACTTGTGACATGTTTTCTTCTTGTAGTCATGAGCAGAAGCTTCATCATTCCTTGAGCTTGATCGTGAAGATTTTCTGAAGCCTTTCTTCTTGGTGAATTTTTGGAACTTCTTCACTAGCATTGCAAGTTCTCTTCCAATGTCTTCAAGATCATTAGAACTGCAGTCAGATTCTTCTTCAGATGAGGAGACAGCTTTTGCCTTCAAGGCGCGAGTTCGCCCATAGTTTGGACCGTAGATATCTCTTTTCTCAGAAAGCTGAAACTCGTGTGTGTTGAGCCTCTCAAGTATGTCAGATGGATCGAGTGTCTTGAAATCAGGACGTTCTTGAATCATCAGGGCCAGGATGTCAAACGAACTATCAAGTGATCTCAGCAGCGTTTTGACGATTTCATGTTTGGTGATTTCAGTGGCGCCGAGGGCTTGAAGCTCATTTGTGATGTCAGTGAGTCTATCAAATGTGTGCTGGACATTCTCATTGTCATTTCGCTTGAAGCGGTTGAAGAGATTGCGAAGGACACTGATTCGTTGATCTCTCTGGGTTGAGATGCCTTCATTGACCTTGGAGAGCCAGTCCCAGACCAGTTTGGATGTCTTCAAGGCACTCACACGGCCATACTGTCCTTTGGTCAGATGACCACAGATGATGTTCTTGGTAGTAGAGTCCAGTTGAACGAATTTCTTGACATCAGCAGCAGTGACACCTTCTCCAGCCTTGGGAACGCCGTTCTCGACGACATACCATAGGTCGACGTCAATGGCTTCAAGATGCATGCGCATCTTATTCTTCCAGTAGGGATATTCAGTTCCATCGAAGACGGGGCACGCAGCGGAGACTTTGATTATCCCTGCAGTCGACATAGCTAAAACTCCAGGTGGTTAAACCGAATCACACAGAACAAGGGAGCACCTTGCTCTGATACCAATTGGAAGTGCATTATTATCGACTAGAGGGGGGGTGAATAGGCGATTTTTATGAAAGTCTTCAAAACTTGGGAGTTATGAAGACAAACAGTGAAGATTATGCCTATTACTATGCAGCGGAAGTTAGATTACACTAGGCCAGCCATGGCATGTATTCAATAGAGTGAAAGCACAGTGACAAACAGCTTCAGTGTAATAAGGATCAAGTAGGAAGAAGTTATGAAGCCAAACAGATCATGCATTCATGTTGTGAAGACAAATGATAAAGCAAGCACTCAATGACTTCACAATGAGTAACAGCAAGAGAAGGAAGTGAAGATGAAACCAGTGACTCGTTGAAGACAATGATATGTTGGACCAGTTCCAGTTGCTGTGACAACTGTACGTCTGGTTGGAGCGGCTAGGTATTTAAACCTTAGGACACACAGTCCCGGACACCCAGTCCTGAACACACAGTTCAGGACACCAAGTCCTCACCGTAATCTCATTGAGCTAAGGTCACTTAGTCCTCGCCCAATCACTCTGGTAAGTCTTCAAGGTAGACTCCCAAACCTTCACAGACTTCGTTCACTGGCAATCCACAATGTCTCTTGGATGCTCTGAACGCGACGCCTAACCGTCTGGAGGATTCACAGTCCTCAAGTGTAATAAGTCTTCAGATCACACAGATAAGAAGATTCAAGTGATGCCCAATTTACTCTGGCTCTGGGTGGTTAGGGCTTTTCTCCTCACTAGGAATTTTCTTTCAAAGGCTTCAAGGTGGGTTGCTCTCAAACGACAAAAGCCGTGCACTGAAATCTGAGCAGCCAACCGTTTATGGTTGTGGGGGTGGGCTATTTATAGCCACTTGGCAACCCGACCTGATTTGTCCGACATGACCCTGGGTCACTAAGGAACTGACACGTGTCTCAACGGTCAGATTTCGAACTCTCACGGAAACTTTACTTGGGCTACAAGCAAAGCTGACTTGTCCGGCTCTGGACAAGATTTTCTCTCATTGTCTTCACTCGAAGACATAGGTTTTTGATTTAGGCATCACTTAAGTCATTCTGACTTGTTCTCCTGGACCCCACTTAACAGTACGGTGGTTCCTATGACTCTACAAAAATAAAAAGAACTACGAAAGATCTAAGTCTTCGAGTTCCATAGGCTTCATAACGTGTCTTCTGTTGTCATAGTCTTCAATGTGAATATCTTCATATACCACCTTTGACTTCAATGTCTTCATTCATTTTTAGGGGTCATCTCTGGTAGTAAACCGAATCAATGAGGGACTTCTACCTGTGTTTTCCTGCAATTCTCACAAACACATTAGTCCCTCAACTAGGTTTGTCGTCAATACTCCAAAACCAACTAGGGGTGGCACTAGATGCACTTACAGAAGCCCATGAAGATGAGAAGATACTGGCGCTTTAAGAAGGACCAAGGCCCAAAGACGGATTAAAGCCTGTAGATGTGAACCGACTTTATCATGTAAACTTGTATTGTAAGTTAGAGGAATAGAGACCGAGCCGGACACCTCTATGATCCGTCCTTGGGACTCTGTAAACCGGCGGGCGTCAACCTGTGTATATAAAGGGACGACCCGGCCACGGTTTGAGGACAGAAAACAACAACTCGAGGGCCAGTCAAGGCGGATTCGCTCCCTGGTCATCAAAACCCTAGCAATACCAATCACAACTAGACGTAGGCTTTTACCTTCATTGAAGGGGCCGAACTAGTATAAACCCCCCGTGTCCCCTTGTCCGGTTTAACCCCTTTAAGCTAACCCGTTGCGATGGATCCATGACTAAGTCCTTTCACGAGGACATCTGCCGTGACAAACCCACGACAGCCGGGCCTGCAGCGAGTGGGGCCCTCTTGGCCGGCGCGCCGGTTCAATGCCTGCGCTATGAGAGGTCGCGTCTGTGTGAGAGCAATCACTCCCTGTAGTCCTTTTTTGTTTGGATATAACAAAATCTCGTTTTGCATTCACATTTTACAAGTAAAATCCATGGACAAACTTTAACCCAGAATACGATGGGGACTAGTAAACTAGGATAGAGGTAGTAGTTCTTTTTTATCAAAGAAGGGTTTCCCCCTTACGATTTTCATTACTGAAAACCAACATCTAAACCATAGTATTTTCCCTAGAACTATCAGGTTCAACATCTCGTAGTATAAACCCATACAACCATACGCCAAGGAGGTAGTAGTTATGAATTCCATTTTCGCTCCATACCAATCGTTCTAAAAACTACTTAAGTACTTATAACGCACCCTTGAAAATCGGAACTCTTACCCTGCTAAAAATGATATTTTAAACGTGGCTACTCGATCTGTGGCAACTGGCAAGCCACCGCCCCCAGGTCGTTCACCTGTGGTCCCGGCCATCAACTCCTACGGATCAAATTATCATGCGAGCTGACTATTCCTACAAAGGTGCGCTCCACCACGTACCCGGTACCTGCACATGCAGCAATCGTGCACCTAGGGTTTTAGGGTTTATTTGTTAACGGTGCCTTTTACGTAACTCTCATGTGTGCGAGACAGCGAGAGACCGACTGCGTGCGTGCGCCTCTTCTCTTCATATATGTACTCCACCGTTTGTCTGGTGTTCAAACAATTATACAGTAGTAATAACTACTAGCAATGTGGCAATGCGTTGCCACAAAATCAAAGTAGATTAATACATATTCACCAATTTGATAGAAAAAAGAGTCTAGTTTTGAAATACGTGTATCACTAAAAATATCTTATGTTTCACTCAAAATGTATTCCTTTGGCGGTTTTGATGAGATAAGGGAGGAATGTTGTTGGTTTCAAGATTCGAGAAGTGGTATATCTCTAATTTCTATTCTTACTAGCAAGATGCCCATGCGTTACACGGAACATCAAGATCTTGTGGGAGAAAAGGAGGAACGAGGGAAGGCCTTATCTGCAGATGTGGAGAGGAGTGCGGGTAAATTGCCATAGTTTCCTTCCTATCCGTTAGATATAGATCGGACAGCCAATATTGTAGGATGGCAGGCACACCATCATCACCGACTATGATTTTTATAAGAGTAGAGATAAAAACATAGTTGGTGACAATGGTGTGCCTGCCATCCTGCAATATAGGCCGCCTGATTTATATCTGAGGATAGGAAGGAAACTATGGCAATTTTTCAAAAAGATACCCACATCCCTCTCCACATTTGCAAATAAGGCCTTCCCTCGTTCATCCTTTTCTCCCACAAGATAAACTACTCATACAAATGCGTCTTGATGTTTCGTGCAACGCATGGGCATCTTGCTAGTTGTTGCAAAAAGCCCATGTGTGTGTGTTGTGTGTGTGAGAGAGAGGGAGAGAGGAGGAGGACGGAGTGCATGTGTGACAAAGACACAAAGAGTGTGTGTGCGAGAGGTATCAGCTTAAAATGAGGTGATAGTGTGTGTGTGCACGATCGAGAGGACATGTCTCAAGAAGGGATGAAAAATCTACATAGATACAAGGAGTGCGAGAGAGACATGTACGTGATAGTGGAAGCACGAGTGTGTGGGTGTATAAACCTATC
This sequence comes from Triticum urartu, assembly GCF_003073215.2. Taxonomy (NCBI): domain Eukaryota; kingdom Viridiplantae; phylum Streptophyta; class Magnoliopsida; order Poales; family Poaceae; genus Triticum; species Triticum urartu. The sequence continues at coordinate 437,080,766 of NC_053024.1, read as the reverse complement.
TGGAGGCTAGTCGGTCAATGATGTGACAGAAATACGAGTCGGGGTGCGAAAGCGAGAGTTTTGTGGGTGTGATAGAGAGACGATAGTCGGGAAGGGGAGTGGAAGAAGGAGCTGTGTGTGTGTGAGAGAGAGAGAGAGAGATAGAGCGGGGGGGAGTTTGTCTGATCGGTAAACAAATGAATAATGTCAGTTTTATAACTAGGATGTAGACGGAAAGGAGGCCGCAACAAATGGTGTGTCTGTAGGAGAGAGTAATTTTAGTGGTATGAGTCATATCTAGAGACATATAGGGTGTGTGCGAGAACCCCATAGAGAGAAAGAAAAAGTGAAAGACGAGTGAGACTATGTGTGATGGTGAAAAAGATAGCTTAGGTACCTAGTAATACAAGAGAACGGTAGAGACGTGAGAGATAATGAAAACCGTGTAATGTATAATGATAGGGAGAGTGTGACACTTCTCAAGGGAGACGTCGAGAGACCATGTTTGCGAAGATAGGAGAAACATGAAGTGAGCGTGCGGGTGAGCTGGAGAAAAGAGAATGATAGCTACATGAAGGAGCATGTGAGAGAGATGGGCGTTAAAGGAGTCAACATAAAAGGGATTCAAATATTTGAATTCGAGATGATGATACATGTAATTCATACTCGAACCAAAATTGATCTATCAAACATGCATACTCATATGAATTCACGCGCATCTATGTTATTTAATATGTAGATATTGCTGATCCATACATTTTAGTAGAACATAATTTGGTTTAAATTTTTTTGAATTCAACCTTATGATTTTGAGATCATTGTATTTGTAAGTCATATTATATACATATAAAGGAGCAGAATTCTTTGTTGTGCTTTTGAGAGTATATATATATAATGATGTATATAGAATTTTATTCCAATCACAAATGGATCCTGCCCGAACAAAAATAGAATACAAACTAGATTCGAATTGAGTTGGCACGGTAAACATGCACTCTTGCTCTACAAAAATTTGAACAAAGCGGGGAAAGTCGCAGTAACCGCCCGAAACCAAACTCTGCAAGATGGAAATTACTGCCTATCCCTGACACGCAAAGCCTATCGGCTCGATTTCTATATGTTTCGATAGGGGTAGGTTTGTAATTTCACTCAAACGTGACATAACCGCCTCTCACACGGATTCATACACGGGGGGCGCCAAAACACAGTGTCTCCTTGGCCGAAATCGACTCCCTCCTCGATTCATACACGGGGGGAGCCAAAAAAAAACTCTCGTCGGCAAATATTCGGTGTATGCGAGATTCCCATCCTATCCCCAACCGACTAATATTGCTGCGATGTAGAAATTTTAAACAAGGGCTAAATTTGTAAATTTCCTGGCATTTGAGACAAGTGCGCCCTGAAGACATGGTTCCCCCTTCCTCTCTCCCTCCATTTCCCCATTCGTACTCCGTGGGCGCCAAAACACCCTCTCCACCCCAGCCTCCTCCATCCGCCACCCCATCCACCGCCGTCCTCCTCCACCATGCCGAAGTTGATACCCCGACGTCGTCGTCCATTACAAGAGATCAACCTCTCTCATCCACGGCTTCAGACCAGGATCCTTGCATCCCGTCCTCTCGCTTCATCCCCGCCATCGTCCACCTTGCCGGCGCCGCTCCTACGACCGTCTCGTCCATCGTGCCCCACCGCCACCGTCTACCATCCTAGATCTGCTTCCACGCTGCCGACAGCCATCGCTACCGCAGCACCGTCAAATTCTCAGCAGATGCATACATGGTACCGCACCAGAGGCAGTACTCTTTCGTATCTGCTCAACTTATTTATCGCAGCAAGAAAATAGATCGCCGCTGCTTTACTCTGATTTCTTGTCCATCACTTACTTGCTAGCTGAAAGCAAACATTGGTTGCGAAGTTGCCTTTGTCCGGTTTGCACCTTCAGATCCGCCATGGCACGCTCAACAATATACTCGCAATGCTTATGGTTTTCCCCTTTCATATTCCACAATAGTTAAATGACCGTAGACTAAATTTCAAAATTGGGCCAGTCGATTTTTCAGAGCTCGCCGGAGTTCGCCGGTGCGAAGGAAGGGCTCGGGTGGGGATGGTGGTTGTGGGGGCGGTGGTGGGGCCTCGCCGAGCATAGAAAACTCGACATAGGTGGGGCGGGGGCGGGGGTGGCGGAGGAACACAGGTGGGGGGGGCAGTGATTCGGCCGACGGCCCGTGCGGTGTTCTATATGGGAAGAATCAGAGACGAGGAAGAAGAAGGGTTAGGAGACATAGGATCTTCATCCAACCGCCTGAAATGGTTGACTGACCCAAATGACAAAGGTCACGCGACTTGCATGCAGACATGCATTTATATTCAGTACCATCATCGTACATGCTTAGCACTGCTCCTGAATCCATCAAGCTAAACAACGTGCCACTCATAATTTCAAACTTGTTGCTCAAATACGAATCTGATATGATGCTGATATTACTAAAACAGATAACGTTTAATTGGTCAGCTAATGTTCCTACTTTACTTTCAAAAAGCACGTGCACCACATATAGAGAGACAACATGGAGTTGCATTCTTAATGCACTCTGATTCATCCTGTGTGGGTGATACGTCTCCAACGTATCTATAATTTTTTATTGCTCCATGCTATATTATCTATCTCCAACGTATCTATAATCTTTTATTGCTCCATGCTATATTATCTACTATTTTGGACATTATTGGGCTTTATTATCCACTTTTATATTATTTTTGGGACTAACCTATTAACCGGAGGCCCGGCCCAGAATTGTTGTTTTTTGCCTATTTTAGGGTTTCGAAGAAAAGGAATATCAAACGGAGTCCAAACGAAATGAAACATTCGGGAACGTGATTTTCTCACCGAACATGATCCAGGAGACTTGGACCCTACGTCAAGCAACCAACAGGGAACATGAGGTAGGGGCGCCTAACCCCCCCCCCCCAGGCACGCCCACCACCCTCATGGGCCCCCTGTTGCTCCACCGACGTACTTCTTCCTCCTATATATACCTACGTACCCCCAAACGATTAGATACGGAGCCAAAACCCTAATTCCACCGCCGTAACTTTCTGTATCCACGAGATCCCATCTTGGGGCCTGTTTCCGGAGCTCCGCCGGAGGGGGCATCGATCACGGAGGGCTTCTACATCAACACCATAGCCTCTCCGATGAAGTGTGAGTAGTTTACCTCAGACCTTCGGGTCCATAGTTATTAGCTAGATGGCTTCTTCTCTCTTTTGGTCTCAATACAAAGTTCTCCCCCTCTCTTGTGGAGATCTATTCGATGTAATCTTCTTTTGGTGTGTTTGTTGAGACCGATGAATTGTGGGTTTATGATCAAGTTTATCTATGAACAATATTTGAATCTTCTCTGAATTCTTTTATGTATGATTGGTTATCTTTGCAAGTCTCTTCGAATTATCAGTTTGGTTTGGCCTACTAGATTGATCTTTCTTGCAATGGGAGAAGTGCTTAGCTTTGGGTTCAATCTTGCGGTGTCCTTTCCAGTGACAGTAGGGGCAGCAAGGCACGTATTGTATTGTTGCCATCGAGGATAACAAGATGGGGTTTTATCATATTGCATGAATTTATCCCTCTACATCATGTCATCTTGCTTAAAGCGTTACTCTGTTCTCTTGAACTTAATACTCTAGATGCATGCTGGATAGCGGTCGATGTGTGGAGTAATAGTGTAGATGCAGGCAGATGGTCTACTTGTCTCAGACGTGATGCCTATATACATGATCATACCTAGATATTCTCATAACTATTCTCAATTCTGTCAATTTCTCAACAATAATTCATTCACCCACCGTAAAATATCTATGCTCTCGAGAGAAGCCACTAGTGAAACCTATGGCCCCGGATCTATCTTCATCATATTAATCTTCCAATACTTAATTATTTTCATTGCCTTTTATTTTACTTTGCATCTTTATCATAAAAATACCAAAAATATTATCTTATCATATCTATCAGATCTCACTCTCGTAAGTGACAGTGTAGGGATTGACAACCCCTTATCGCGTTGGTTGCGAGGATTTATTTGTTTTGTGTAGGTACGCGGGCCTCGCGTGTAGCCTCCTACTGGATTGATACCTTGGTTCTCAAAAACTGAGGGAAATACTTATGCTACTTTGCTGCACCACCCTTTCCTCTTCAAGGGAAAACCAACGCAAGTGCTCAAGAGGTAGCAAGAAGGATTTCTAGCGCCGTTGCCGAGGAGGTTCACGCAAGTCAAGATTTGACTCCCGACAACGAGCGATTTCTAGCGCCGTTGCCGGGGAGGTCTACGCAAAAGTCAAAATACCAAGTACCCATTACATACCCTTATCTCCTGCATTACATTATTTGCCACTTGCCTCTCATTTTCCTCTCCCCCACTTCACCCTTGCTGTTTTATTCGTCCTCTCTCTCTCTCTATCCTCCCTCTCTTTCTCTATTTCCCGTTTTATTTGCTCGTTCTTTATTTGCTTGTGTGTTGGATTGCTTGCTTGTCACGATGGCTCAAGATAATACTAAATTGTGTGACTTTACCAATACCAACAACAATGATTTTATTAGCACTCCGATTGCTCCTCTTACCGATGCTGAATCTTGTGAAATTAATGTTGCCTTGCTGAATCTTGTCATGAAAGATCCGTTTTCCGGCCTTCCTAGTGAAGATGCCGCTACCCATCAAAATAGCTTCGTTGATTTGTGTGATATGCAAAAGAAGAAAGATGTGGACAGTGGTATTCTTAAATTGAAGCTATTTCCTTTTTCTCTTAGAGATCGTGCTAAAGCTTGGTTTTCGTCTTTGCCTAAAAATAGTATTGATTCGTGGAATAAGTGCAAAGATGCTTTTATCTCTAAGTATTTTCCTCCCGCTAAGATCATCTCTCTTAGAAATAATATTATGAATTTTAAGCAAATTGATCATGAACATGTTGCACAAGCTTAGGAGAGGATGAAATTAATGATACGTAATCGCCCAACACATGGTTTGAATATGTGGATGATTGTACAAAAAATTTATGCCGGATTGAATTTTGCTTCTAGAAATCTTTTAGATTCGGCCGCGGGAGGCACTTTTATGGAAATCACTTTAATAGAAGCAACTAAACTCCTAGATAATATTATGGTTAATTATTCTTAATGGCACACTGAAAGATCTACTAATAAAAAAGTGCATGCGATAGAAGAAATTGATGTTTTGAGTGGAAAGATGGATGAACTTATGAAACTATTTGCTAATAAAAGTGTTTCTTCTGATCCTAATGATATGCCTTTGTCTACTTTGATTGAGAATAATAATGAATCTATGGATGTGAATTTTGTTGGTAGGAATAATTTTGGTAACAACGCGTATAGAGGAAACTTTAATCCTAGGCCTTATACTAGTAATTCCTCTAATAATTATGGTAATTCCTACAACAATTCTTATGGAAATTATAATAATATGCCCTCTGATTTTGAATCTAATATTAAAGAATTTATTACTTCACAAAAGAATTTCAATGCTTTGATTGAAGAAAAATTGCTTGAGATTGATGAGTTGGCTAGGAACATTGATAGAATTTCTCTTGATGTTGATTCTTTAAAACTTAGATCTATTCCACCTAAGCATGATATCAATGAGTCTCTCAAAGCCATGAGAATTTCCATTGATGAGTGCAAAGAAAGAACCGCTAGGATGCGTGCTAAGAAAGATTCCTTTATAAGAGTGTGTTCTTCTAGTTTCCATGATAATAAACATGAAGATCTAAAAGTTATTGATGTGTCCCCTATTAAATCTTTGTTTTGTAATATGAATCTTGATAATGATGGGACTAATATGACTTCAGAACCGGTAGACAACATTCCAAGAATTCGGAGTTTTTAGATCTTGATGCTAAAATTGATAAAAGTGGTATTGAAGAAATCAAAACTTTAAATATTGATGAACCCACTATTTTGGATTTCAAGGAATTTAATTATGATAATTTCTCTTTGATAGATTGTATTTCCTTGTTGCAATCCGTGCTAAATTCTCCTCATGCTTGTAGCCAAAATAAAGCTTTTACTAAACATATCGTTGATGCTTTGATGCAATCTTATGAAGAAAAACTTGAGTTGGAAGTTTCTATCCCTAGAAAACTTTATGATGGTTTTCTTTGTGTGATTTAGGTGCTAGTGTTTCCACGATTCCAAAGACTTTATGTGATTTGTTAGGTTTCCATGATTTTGATGATTGCTCTCTAAACTTGCACCTTGCGGATTCCACTATTAAGAAACCTATGGGAAGAATTAATGATGTTCTTATTGTTGCAAATAGGAATTATGTCCCGGAGATTTTATCGTTGTTGATATAGATTGCAATCCTTCATGTCCTATTATTCTTGGTAGACCTTTCCTTAGAACGATTGGTGCAATTGTTGATATGAAGGAAGGAAATATTAGATTCCAATTTCCGTTAAGGAAAGGCATGGAACACTTTCCTAGAAATAAAATTAAATTACCTTATGAATCTATTATGAGATCCACTTATGGATTGCCTACCAAAGATGGCAATACCTAGATTTATCCTTGCTTTTTATGCCTAGCTAGGGGCGTTAAACGATAGCGCTTGTTGGGAGGCAACCCAATTTTATTTTTATTCCTTGCTTTTTGATCCTGTTTAGTAATAAATAATTTATCTAGCCTCTGTTTTGTTTGTGTTTTTTGTTCTTAATTAGTGTTTGTGCCTAGTAGAACCGTTGGGAAGACTTGGGGAAAGTCTTGTTAATCTTGCTGTAAAACAGAAACTTTAGTGATCACGAGAACTAATGCCATTTTTACTTGGAAAGTGATATTCAGTTAATTATTTTTGCAGATGATTAATAGATAAATTACTCACGTCCAGCAATTTATTTTAGAATTTTTGGGGTTGCAGATCTTGCGCTAGCTACAGATTACTATAGACTGTTCTGTTTTTGACAGATTCTGTTTTTCGTGTGTTGTTTGCTTATTTTGATGAATCTATGGCTAGTAAAATAGTTTATAAACCATAGAGAAGTTGGAATAAAGTAGGTTTAACACCAATATAAATAAATAATGAGTTAATTACAGTACCTTGAAGTGGTATTTTGTTTTCTTTCGCTAACGGAGCTCACGAGATTTTCTTCTTTAAGTTTTGTGTTGTGAAGTTTTCAAGTTTTGGGTAAGATTTGATGGATTATGGAACAAGGAGTTGCAAGAGCCTAAGCTTGCGGATGCCCATGGCACCCCCAAGATAATCTAAGGACACCTAAAAGACAATCCCCTCTTTCGTCTACTTCTATTGGGAACTTTACTTGGAGCTATATTTTTATTCACCACATGATATGTGTTTTGCTTGGAGCGTCTTGTGTTATTTGAGTCTTTATTTGTTAGTGTACCACAATCATTTTTGCTGTACACACCTTTTGAGAGAGATACACATGATTCAGAAATTATTAGAATACTCTATGTGCTTCACTTGTATCTTTTGAGTTATATAGTTTTTGCTCTAGTACTTCACTTATATCTTTCAGAGCATGGTGGTGGATTTGTTTTATAGAAATTATTGATCTCTCATGCTTCACTTAGATTATTTTGAGAGTCTTAAATAGCATGGTAATTTGCTTAAACAATCCTAATATGCTAGGTATTCAAGATTAATAAAATTTTCTTATGAGTGTGTTGAATACTATGAGAAGTTAGAAAGTTGATAATTGTTTTGAGATATGGAGATGGTGATATTAGAGTCACGCTAGTTGAGTAGTTGTGAATTTGAGAAATGCTTGTGTTGAAGTTTGTGATTCCCGTAGCATGCACATATGGTGAACCATTATGTGATGAAGTCGGAGCATGATGTATTTATTGATTGTCTTCCTTATGAGTGGTAGTCGGGGACGAGCGATGGTCTTTTCCTACCAATCTATCCCTAGGAGCATGCGCGTAGTGCTTGGTTTTTGATGACTTGTAGATTTTTATAATAAGTATGTGAGTTCTTAATGACTAATGTTGAGCCCATGGATTATACGCACTCTCACCCTTCCATCATTGCTAGCCTCTCTAATACCGCGCACCTTTCGCCGGTATCATACACCCACCATATACCTTCCTCAAAACAGCCACCTACCTATCATGGCATTTCCATAGCCATTCCGAGATATATTGCCATGCAACTTTCCACCGTTCCGTTTATATGACACGCTCCATCATTGTCATATTGCTTTGCATGATCATGTAGTTGACATCGTATTTGTGGCAAAGCCACCGTTCATAATTCTTTCATACATGTCACTCATGAGTCATTGCATATCCCGGTACACCGCCGGAGGCATTCATATAGAGTCATATTTTTCTAAGAATCGAGTTGTAATTCTTGAGTTGTAAGTAAATAAAAGTGTGATGATCATCATTATTAGAGCATTGTCCCAGTGAGGAAAGGATGATGGAGACTATGATTCCCCCATAAGTCGGGATGAGACTCCGGACGAAAAAAGAGGCCATAAAAAAAGAGAGAAAAAGCCCAAATAAAAAAATGAGAGAAAAAGAGAGAAGGGACAATGCTACTATCCTTTTACCACACTTGTGCTTCAAAGTAGCACCATGATCTTCATGATAGAGAGTCTCCTTATGTTGTCACTTTCATATACTAGTGGGAATTTTCATTATAGAACTTGGCTTGTATATTCCAATGATGGGCTTCCTCAAAATGCCCTAGGTCTTCATGAGCAAGCGTTGGATGCACACCCACTTAGTTTCTTTTGTTGAGCTTTCATACACTTATAGCTCTAGTGCATCCGTTGCATCCCTACTCACTCACATTGATATCTATTGATGGGCATCTCCATAGCCCATTGATACGCCTAGTTGATGTGAGACTATCTTCTCCTTTTGTCTTCTCCACAACGACCATTCTATTCCACCTATAGTGCTATGTCCATGGCTCACGCTCATGTATTGCGTGAAGATTGAAAAAGTTTGAGAACATTAAAAGTATGAAACAATTGCTTGGCTTGTCATCGGGGTTGTGCATGATTTAAATACTTTGTGGTGAAGATGGAGCATAGCCAGACTATATGATTTTGTAGGGATAACTTTCTTTGGCCATGTTATTTTGAGAAGACATAATTGCTTAGTTAGTATGCTTGAAGTATTATTATTTCTATGTCAATATTAAACTTTTATCTTGAATCTTTCGGATCTGAATATTCATAGCCACAATTAAGAAGAAATTACATTGAAATTATGCCTATAGTATTCCACATCAAAAATTCTGTTTTTATCATTTACCTACTCGAGGACGAGCAGGAATTAAGCTTGGGGATGCTTGATACGTCTCCAACGTATCTATAATTTTTTATTGCTCCATGCTATATATCTACTGTTTTGGACATTATTGGGCTTTATTATCCATTTTATATTATTTTTGGGACTAACCTATTAACCGGAGGCCCAGCCCAGAATTTGTTTTTTGCCTATTTTAGGGTTTCGAAAAAAGGAATATCAAACGGAGTCCAAACGGAATGAAACCTTCGGGAACGTGATTTTCCTGAACACATGATCCAGGAGACTTGGACCCTACGTCAAGCAACCAACAGGGAAGCCACGAGGTAGGGGGGCGCGCCTACCCAGCGCCTCCACCCTCATGGGCCCCCTGTTGCTCCACCGACGTACTTCTTCCTCCTATATATACCTACGTACCCCCAAATGATCAGATACGGAGCCAAAACCCTAATTCCACCACCGTAACTTTCTGTATCCACGAGATCCCATCTTGGGGCCTGTTCCGGAGCTCCGTCGGAGGGGGCATCGATCACGGAGGGCTTCTACATCAACACCATAGCCTCTCCGATGAAGTGTGAGTAGTTTACCTCAGACCTACGGGTCCATAGTTATTAGCTAGATGGCTTCTTCTCTCTTTTTGGATCTCAATACAAAGTTCTCCCCCTCTCTTGTGGAGATCTATTCGATGTAATCTTTTTTTGCGGTGTGTTTGTTGAGACCGATGAATTGTGGGTTTATGATCAAGTTTATCTATGAACAATATTTGAATCTTCTCTGAATTCTTTTATGTATGATTGGTTATCTTTGCAAGTCTCTTCGAATTATCAGTTTGGTTTGGCCTACTAGATTGATCTTTCTTGCAATGGGAGAAGTGCTTAGCTTTGGGTTCAATCTTGCGGTGTCCTTTCCCAGTGACAGTAGGGGCAGCAAGGCACGTATTGTATTGTTGCCATCGAGGATAACAAGATGGGGTTTTTATCATATTGCATGAATTATCCCTCTACATCATGTCATCTTGCTTAAGCGTTACTCTGTCTATGAATAATATTTGAATCTTCTCTGAATTCGTTTTTGTATGATTGGTTATCTTTGCAAGTCTCTTCGAATTATCAGTTTGGTTTGGCCTACTAGATTGGTTGTTCTTGCCATGGGAGAAGTGCTTAGCTTTGGGTTTGATCTTGCGGTGTCCTTTCCCAGTGATAGAAGGGGAAGTAAGGCACGTATTGTATCGTTGCCATCGAGGATAACAAGATGGGTTTTTTATCATATTGCATGAAACTATCCCTCTACATCATGTCATCTTGCTTAAGGCGTTACTCTGTTTTTAACTTAATACTCTAGATGCATGCTGGGTAGCGGTCGATGAGTGGAGTAATAGTAGTAGATGCAGGCAGGAGTCAGTCTACTTGTCTCGGGCGTGATGCCTATATACATGATCATACCTAGATATTCTCATAACTATGCTCAATTCTGTCAATTGCTCAACAGTAATTTGTTCACCCACCGTAGAATACTTATGCTCTTGAGAGAAGCCACTAGTGAAACCTATGGCCCCCGGGTCTCTTTCTCATCATATTAATCTCCATCACTTTATTATTGCTTTGCTTTTACTTTGCTTTTACTTTTTACTTTGCATCTCTATACCAAAAATACCAAAAATATTATTTATCATCTCTATCAGATCTCACTTTCGTAAGTGACCGTGAAGGGATTGACAACCCTTAAGCGCGATGGTTGCGTTGAGTTATTGTTTTTGTGTAGGTACAAGGGACTTGTGCGTGGCCTCCTACTGGATTGCCTTGGTTCTCAAAAACTGAGGGAAATAATTACGCTACTTTGCTGCATCATCCTCTCCTCTTCGGGGAAATCCAACGCAGTGCTCAAGAGGTAGCAAGAATATCGGACCCAACTCGTTGTCCAATCTATGCAACTTCCAAGTCTTCTATGAAGTGTACTTACAAGAAGAACCAACTGTTGAGCTGTTCCGGGACTCTTTTCATCTGAACCGGCGTACAGAATTTGTAAATGGTCCCAACACTGAACTTGGTGGTGTCTCTGTTCAAAAGCAGAAAGAATTTGAATTCCCTCATGCCAAACTGCACAGTCACCCTAAGGAATGGAACCAGACTTGGTTCTACTGCATAGATACCTCTCCTGAAGATGAGAACCCTCTTCCAGGCTATCGTGATCACCGGTTTTCCAACAGTCATCCATTGCCGCAACGTTTAAGTTCTGCGGAACGGGCCAAATATGCCCCTCAACTCGCCAAGCTCCGGGCCTTTATGGCCAATGGTTTATCAGGCGTTGATTTTGTGCGTTGCTAGATATCTTGGAGAATCTTGCCACTAAGCCGCCACCCTGGTTTAATGTGTGAGTACACCGATGAATTAGAAGACCCCCAACGCCACATCAACATTCAGTTAACCGATGAAGAGGTCACTAAAGGCATTAAGAAAATTTTGAATGAATCGGAATCACTCTGTCGCCAAACCGGCTTGAACCCCTTCTACACTCAAAATAAACTGCCTGTTGTAAGCACTATGCTTCCTTTTTATCTTTGATATCTTTAAATTGTTCAATTTGTAAACTTTCTTCTGTTTGTGTATAAACAGGGTGATGATCCCTTCTGGAAGTGGAAATCTACAGATAAACCGGCAAAGCCATCCCGTCCCGAAACCAAAGCCTTCAAGCGAACCTCAAAGTGGAAAACAGCCGAACGTATCAACATGGAACTTGATGAAGATGCAGAGGAACTGGAAGTTGAGGTAGAACCTGACTCCCTTGGCTCCCTTTTCATGCATCTCATTAACAATGATCTTTATCAGGAGGACGTAGAAGGCAGCCAGGCTGATGATGTAGAGTTAATTACCCTTTCCTCCAGTTTAGACTCTATGCCAACACAAAAAGCTCGTCAAGTGGTCCAAAAAGTAAGCTTTTCTCATCCTCTTGCTTACTTGGATCCAACATTTATTTTGAAGACGCAACAGCATGAAGCTCGCCGGACAACCCGACACAGTGGCCAACAGGTCACTTTGGCCAGTTTACCTGATACCCTGGTTCGGAAGCGCCGATCTGAGGTCTCCCCCAGTTCTGACAATTCTTATCCCAAGGCAGGTTATTTCAGACAACCTCTTAATCCGTCCGATTCAAATTATCAGGTGACACCTCCCTCATCCTCTGGCGAGTCAACAGCAACCCAACTCCCTCCTCTCAAAATTGTAGCTGGGTAAGTACTCAAACCCTTTCTTCGAATGTTTTACATATTCTGAGTAATATGCTAAATTTTCACCTCTTTTATTTTTGTTTGCAGAGCCAAAGCCAGACCAACAAAAAAGCTCGGGTGAACAATCCGTGTGAATACCAGGTGGTTCTTGAACAGGAGCAAATAGATGAACCAGACCAAACTCATGAACCGGAGGGTCCCCATCCTGACGCTACCTTTGATGAGCCACCCCCTCAAGACCGGAATATTAATGAACAAACTGAAGCTGATACTGCTGTTCCTGATACTGAACCGGCAGCTCCAATCCAGGCTAGTCCGGTGAGAGTTACTAGCACTCCACCATCACCCACAAAAAACTACTGGAGGCCCAGGAGATGACGTTATCATTACTGGCATGGGCCACAACTCTCCTGGCCATCCTGTAATCTTGGCCAAACATAGCACCAAAGAAGAACGTGCTACCATGGAGAAGGGTAAATGGAGCACTGATTTGTCAAGTTATGCTCATCTTAGCGCTGAAGAACTCCATTCCGGTTTTTTAAACCGTCTGCACTCAAATAGAGATTATGAGGCCGTTTTGGTGAACTTGATGAAGGAACACTATGAGGTATTTTCATCTCCCTTTATTTCTTGATTCCAAAGTTGAAACACTAGCCCAAGTAGCCCCCAAGGTCCGTTTTATGATGTTAATCTTAAACTGGGACTTTGTAATACTTTAATCCTCCCCTTTCCTCAGTGTAGCCTCCAAAGGCCGGTTTAGCTTTGCGAGGTAATCCGGGTCTTGAATCCATGCGTCCGTTTTGAACAGATGTACATTAGCCCCCAAGTGTCAAGGATAATGCTTGCATTGTTCTAGAGACTTATAAAAGATGTATTGATAATAGAGAAAATAGGCATTAGCCCCCAAGTACGAAGTGCATAACTTGTTATACGCTTAGTACTTAGAAAATACATATCCTGTTGTTGACATATCTTCGCTGTTACAGGCCGAGCTAAGCAATAGAGATGCCCGAACTGCTGACTTGCAAGAGAGCGTGAAGTCCCAACAAGCAGAGGCTGTGAAAGTCAAGGAGGAACTGACCAATGCTCTGACAGCTATGGAAAAGCTAAAGGATACTTTTAACAAGGAGCGTGCTGACTGGGAAACCGAAAAGGCCGGTTTAACCAAAAGAGCTGAGGATGCCAAAGCAGCCCTGAAGCCAGTTGTAGACGAACTAACTGGCTTGAAGCAGCAAATCAACGCCATGACGTCCGCTGTATTTGGTAAGTATCTCCTTATGCTGTTTTCCAATTCATGAGATCTTATTGTTTACCAGTTTGGCTGATATTAAACCATGACAGGCACTCGCATTACTCATCTGGGCGCTGATATGCGGATGAAGCTTAAAGCGGCTTACACCTTAATAGAACAACTTTACTCTGGATCCCAGCGTGCTATATGCACTGCAGCCTACAATAAACGGGCACCAACACTGATAAAAGAAACTCTTGAGAAGCTGGCCATGCTACCAGCCCGGATTACTGAACTGAAGAAGGCAGCCGCAAGAGCAGGAGCGCTGACCGCACTAATCCGGGCCAAGGCATGGATTCTAGATCTTGAAGCGGATGACATCATTAAAGGATATCCAGGTGTGAAGGAGGATGGTTCAAACTTCAACAATGATGATCTCCGAAGGCTGACAAAGGAGATGCGGCCAATAGCCAGCAAACTGGCAGAAGACACAGACTTATCTCATTTCCAGCCGGCTTACGACACTGAAGGGAATAGACAGCCTGCCGAAATCCATGAAGCCGAAGAACTTGTGCCTCCAATCCATAAGCATACTTATGCTCCTGATATTAACCCCTCCAGGCTTATCCATGAAGAAGCCGTGTTTCAAGATTTAACCGGAATCGATTGGTCAACGGTTGATTTCTAGCGTATGGGAGGGATGAAGAAGAAGTGATTGCACCAAATGATCCTCAACCGTCAACCCGTCCAGACAAAGCATCTTAAATCGGCAGCCGTTTTACCAGCTACTGTGTGCCACTACTTTGAAACAATTATTCAATTGGAGCCGTTTTGAAGCTTCTTGTAATAGGATAGCAAAACCCCCATTATCTGTCATGTCCTCGAGCAAGTTTATGTTGCTTTGACATGTGGAAAACTTGTTTCACTTTTTGGAATCTATTTATGCATAGCCCATGATGATTTGTGTTCCTGGATACAAGAACTTGAAAGTGTCCTAGTGGTTTACCACTGGACGGGTCATGATGCCCAAAAATATACAATACTTGGATGGGTAATCAAAGTTTATATTAAAAATAACATCGGCAACATACCTCGTTGGTTGACCAACTGCTTGTATGATAAAGGTGAAAACACCAATCCGGAGCATTGATAACTCCTAGCCCTCTTACCGTTGCATGTAGAAATCATGTTGGGCTAAAAAGCCGTTGAGTTGTTTGTATAAGAATGGTGACATCTAGTCAAAACTAGACCGAAGCAGTTTGCTACCGGTTTAGAATCTGATCATGTACTGACATCTAAGCGTTGAAAGTCAAGCTGGGTTGTAATGAACATCGGTTTGTCAGAAAAAATGTTTATAAATCCCTTATCATAAAAATAGCAAAAATAAAAGAAATATGCAAGGCTTTTCATAGGCTGCCAGGCCCTAAATCGAGGCTTTTCATGGGCTGCCAGGCCACTGAGTTAAACCATTTTACAAAGCCCTTTTAAGATGGACCTCAATCTTTAACCAATCACCGATTTAACTTTGACAAGTTCAGGGTCCATGGGATTGACTTGTCAAACGTTCGATGGATCATACCAGGTTTACCTGGACAGAGTGACTTACTTAAAGAGGCAGGATAACCCGGGGTTTTAGGTGAATACACCTGGCTTCCAAGCCTGGCTTGATAGCCTATTACAAGGGTTCAAAACTCATTGTTCTTTGAGAAGCAAAGAGCCCCCAGGTAATATGTGAGCTGTGCTCGGTGGTTACCTATGTTTGAGTTGTGCTTAATGCAACAGACTCTCTTTGGATCCACATAATTTACTTTTGGCTTAACGCCTATCAAGAGGTGTAGCTATGGTGTGACAACAACCAAGCCCCCTAGTGATATCCCTTTGTGGTGTTAAACCGATCAAGACGTGTAGCTATGGTTCAGATACGACCAAGCCCCCTAGTGATTTTCTTTATATCTGTGCGGCCGTAGAGGCCGATTTAACAAAACTCCGCTTTGTCAGTAGAAACTCTTGTAAGCTTACACACGATGTAAAAAGAACAGAGACCCCGCTTTGTTCGAGGCTCCGGTTTATTATATAATATATACATTGTCATAAATATGTACATACGAAGAGCCTGTGGCTCAAGTATAGTAAGGCCGAAGAAGAGCTATATTCCACGGCCGCTTGGTCTCCTCCTCCGATTTACGTGAGTCTTTGTGCTCTCGAACATCAATGAGGTAGTATGACCCGTTGTGCAGATTCTTGCTGACCACAGAAGGTCCTTCCCAAGGTGGGGATAATTTGTGCATATCAGTCTGATCCTGGATGAGGCGGAGCACTAGATCGCCCTCTTGAAAAGTTCTGGTCTTAACCCGGCGGCTGTGATAACGTCGGAGATCTTGTTGATAAATCGCCGAACGTGCTGCTGCAAGATCACGCTCCTCATCTAATAGGTCCAGTGAATCCTGACGTGCCTTCTCATTATCAGCTTCAACATAAGCTGCCACACGGGGCGAGTCATGACGGATGTCACTAGGAAGAACCGCCTCTGCTCCATAAACCATGAAGAAAGGTGTGTATCCCGTAGATCTGTTAGGTGTGGTGTTGATGCTCCATAACACAGAAGGTAATTCCTCCACCCAGCAACCCGGTGTCCGCTTCAAAGGAACCATAAGCCGGGGTTTAGTACCTCTCAAAATTTCTTGATTTGCCCTATCCGCTTGACCATTAGATTGGGGGTGAGCCACCGATGCTATATCAAGCCGGATGTGCTCACGTTGGCAAAATTCCTCCATCTCTCCCTTTGACAGATTAGTACCATTATCAGTTATAATACTGTGTGGAAAGCCAAACTAGAATATCACCTTTTTGATGAACTGAACCGTCGTGGCCGCATCACACTTACTGTCTGGCTCTGCTTCCACCCATTTAGTGAACTTGTCAACTGCCACTAATAAGTGGGTCTTTTTGTCCTTGGATCGCTTGAAGGGTCCAACCATATCAAGCCCCCAAGTCACAAACGGCCAAGTTATTGGGATCATCCTCAACTCCTGAGCCGGAATATGAGCACGGCGTGCGAATTTTTGACAGCCGTCACATCTTCTGACTAAATCTTCCGCATCAGCGTGAGCTGTTAACCAATAAAAACCGTGGCGAAAAGCTTTAGCTACCAAAGACTTTGAACCAGCGTGGTGACCACAATCCCTTCACGGATTTCTCGCAAAATCTCACAACCCTCTTGAGGAGAGACACAACGCTGAATTGCCCCTGAGACGCTGTAACGATGTAACTCTCCGTTGATTATGGTCATCGACTTGGAACGCCGGATTATCTGTCGGGCCGAGGTTTCATCCTCCGGTAACTCGCCCCGGTTCATGTAAGCTAGGTATGGGATTGTCCAATCCGGTATGACATGCAAAGCTGCCACCAATTGAGCCTCCGGATCAGGAATAGCCAACTCCTCCTCTGTTGGTACCTTGACCGACGGATTATGTAGCACGTCAAGGAAGACATTTGGTGGGACCGGTTTACACTAAGAACCAAGGCGGCTTAAAGCGTCCCCCGCTTCATTCTTTCGCCGGTCTATATGGTCAACCTGATAACCCTTGAAATGGCCAGCCACCATGTGTACCTCTCGTCGGTATGCCTCCATGAGTGGGTCTTTTGAATCCCAAGTGCCAGACACCTATTGAGCCACCAGATCCGAGTCACCAAAGCACTTAACCCGTTTTAAGTTCATCTCCTTTGCCATCCGAAGACCGTGGAGCAAGGCCTCGTATTCAGCTGCATTGTTAGTACAAGGGAACATTAAACGGAGGACATAACAGAACCTGTCACCTCGTGGGGAAGTTAGTATGACTCCAGCCCCCGAGCCCTCCAACGGTATGGATCCATCAAAGTGAATAGTCCAATACGTGTTATCTGGATTTTCCTCCGGTGCGTGCAACTCTGTCCAATCATTGATGAAATCTACGAGCGCTTGGGATTTAATTGTTGTGTGAGGTGTGTATTTGAGCCCGTGAGGTCCAAGCTCAATAGCCCACTTAGCAATCCGGCCAGTTGCTTCTCTGTTTTGAATGATATCTCCCAGAGGGACTGAACTGACCACTGTGATAGGATGACCCTGAAAACAATGTTTGAGCTTCCGGCTTGCCATAAAACTCCATACACCAGCTTCTGCCAATGTGGATAGCTCTTCTTTGATTCAATGAGCACCTCACTGATAAAATAAACCGGCCGTTGAATCGGATATTCCTTTCCAGCTTCCTTGCTCTCCACCACAATAGCCACGCTAACAACTCGGGCATTAGCAGCCACATAGAACAATAACGGCTCTTTATCGATCGGGGCTGCAAGCACAGGCGGTTTAGCTAACTGCCTCTTCAGATCCTCAAACGCTTTATCAGTCACCTCGCTCCAGACAAAATCATCTGTTTTCTTTAGCATATGATATAAAGGGATAGCCTTCTCCCCAAGACGACTGATAAACCGGCTCAAAGCCGCAATCCGGCCGGCCAAATGTTGAACGTCATTGATACATGCCGGTTTAGCCAAAGATGTAGTTGCTGAGATTTTTTCCGGATTAGCCTCAATGCCTCTGTTTGACACCAGAAAACCCAAGAGTTTGCCTGTCGGGACACCAAAGACACACTTTTCCACATTGAGCATCATCTTGTAAACCCGGAGGTTGTCGAAGGTTTCTCTCAAATCATCTATCAATGTTTCCTCCTTCATGGACTTTATCACAATATCATCTACATATGCATGAACATTGCGCCCAATCTGCTTATGAAGACAATTCTGAACGCAGCGTTGATAAGTCGCCCGGGCACTCTTGAGCCCAAAAGGCATGGAGACATAGCAGAAGGCTCCAAAAGGAGTTATAAAAGCTGTCTTCTCCTGGTCCTTAACTGCCATTTTGATCTGATGATAACCAGAATAAGCGTCCAAAAAACACAAACGGTCACAACCCGCCATAGCATCAATAATCTGATCAATACGAGGGAGGGCGAAGGGATCTGCAGGGCAAGCCTTGTTCAAGTCTGTGTAATCTACACACATACGCCAAGTGCCGTTTTTCTTAAGAACCAACACCGGATTAGCCAACCACTCCGGGTGAAAGACCTCCATGATAAACCCTGCGGCCAACAACCGAGCTACCGCTTCACCAATATCCTTGCGCCTTTCTTCATTGAAGCGGCGGAGAAACTGCTGGACCGGTTTAAACTTAGGATCAATGTTAAGTGTGTGCTCAGCGAGTTCCCTCGGTACACCTGGCATGTCAGAAGGTTTCCATGCAAAGATGTCCCGGTTCTCACGGATGAACTCGATGAGCGCACTTTCCTATTTGGGATCCAGGTTAGTGCTGATGCTGAACTGCTTGGATGAATCACCAGGAACAAAATCAACCATCTTAGTATCTGTGGCCGATTTAAATTTCAACGCCAGATTGTGTTCCGTAGTTGGCTTTTTCAAAGAAGTCATATCTGCCGGATCAACCTTGTCTTTATAAAACTTCAGCTCCTCCGTGGCATAAACCGACTCAGCATAAGCCGCATCACCTTCCTCACATTCCAAAGCGATCTTCCTGCTCCCATGTACTGTGATGGTCCCCTTATGACCTGGCATTTTAAGCTATAGATAAACATAACACGGACTCGCCATGAACTTAGCGTAAGCCGGTCACCCAAACAAAGCGTGATACAAACTTTTGATTTTTACCACCTCAAAGGTCAGTGTTTCTGATCTTGAATCATGATCATCTCCAAAAGCCACCTCTAAGGCTATCTTGCCCACTGGATATGCAGACTTACCAGGCACCACACCATGGAAAACGATGTTTGACGGTTTAAGATTCTTATCTGTCAACCCCATACGACGGAAGGTATCATAATATAGAATGTTGATACTACTTCCTCCATCCATGAGTACCTTAGTGAACTTATATCCCGCAACTTGAGGGGCCACCACTAAGGCCAGATGACCCGGATTGTCAACCCGGAGCGGGTGATCCTCTCTACACCATAAAATGGGTTGCTCAGACCAGTGAAATACTAAGGCGCCGCCGGTTCAACAGAGTTCACCGCCCTCTTGTGAAGCTTCTGATCACGCTTACACAAGCTAGTGGTGAAGACATGATATTGCCCACTATTTAACTGCTTAGGATTGCTCTGATAACCCGACTGTTGCTGCTGCTGGTGGTGGTTCCCCTGATGGTTGTAACCTCCCTGGTTGCCCTGGTTCCCTTGATTGTTGTGCCCGGTTTGATTGCCCTGAAATCCTGAACCGGAGCTGCCGCCTCCGTAACCCGGCCCGTGGAAACCACCTCCAGAACCGCCGGGCGGGCCATTATCGTACTGAAACATATTTGAGTTCTTGAAATCTCGCATGATATAACAATCCTTCCAAAGATGCGATGCTGGCTTCTCCTTTGATCCATGCTTTGGACAGGGTTGATTTAACACGCGCTCCAAATTGGGGCCTGAACCTCCGCCCCTCTGGGGCTGCTTGCCCTTACGGTGCTGACCATTCTCATGAGCATTGGTGTTAGCCACAAAGTCCAAATTGTTGTCGGCCTTGCGCTTACCATTGTTCCCATGGCCTGCCGGATTATGCTGCTGACCCTTGGTGTTGCCGTTCTTTTTCCCTTTCCCCGGTTTGTGCTCCTCTGAGTCAGGGTCTTTGGTATTATCTGAATCGGCGTACTTAACCAAAGCGACCATAAGCGTTGACATATCATTGCAGTGACGCTTTAGCCTTTCTAACTTCTGTTTGAGCGGCAGAAAACGGCAATTGCCCTCCAACGTTAGCACTGCGGTATCTGCATTGATATGATCCGATGAATGCAAAATAGCTAAGACCCGCTTTACCCAATGGGTCGTGGACTTCCCATCCTCTTGGACACAAGCGACCAGATCCACAATTGACACGGGATGCTTACAAGTATCTTTGAAGTTCTGGATAAACCAGTGCTTCAATTCGGCCCATGATCCGACAAAGTTAGTTGGTAAACTCTTCAACCAAGTACGAGCTGTTCCTTCCAACATCATGGTGAAGTATTTAGCACATACTGCTTCATCCACATCTAACATCTCCATTGCCATCTCTTGCTTTCAACCCATGCCTCTGGTTGCAGATCGGCGGTGTAATTGGGTACCTTACGAGGTCCTTTGGAATCCTTGGGCAGTCTCACATTACGCAAAGCGGGGGTGAGACACAACACCCCTAAGGAACTGAATACCACACCTGGCTCTACTGAAGCGGTAGGGTGAACTGAGTAGGTTGACGGGCTCCGTGCAGAGCTGCTAACTCGGCCCCTCGACGTGCGCGACCATGATCCACCACATCCTACGCATTAGCACCTCCCCCTGCCGGGTTGTTCCCTCGCGGCAAGTTACGGCGACGTGCACTGCTTGACACGGCCGGTTCATCCTCAACGTGCCTGCTGTAGCTCCGGCTTGGATGGGGGGTGGAATGAATCCTCTCACGACTGTGCGAATATGCCTGCTGCTGGTTTAGAGCTGTTTGACGGAGATCTCTGGCCCGTCGTGCCTCAATCGCAACTGGTGATTCGCTGTCGGTTGGGAGGGCTGCCAACCGTGAAGCGGCGGCCACAATGTTGTCCAACAGGTTGGAGTAATGCCCGGGGGGTGTTGGAACATACTGTGGCACAATGTTGTTCTGACGAGGCGGGTCCATCGTGCGCGGCTGAACCGGCGCTCCTGTTCCTGGCACCTCCGTCCGGTTTAATATTGGCTGGTTACTAGTTCCTGCTCCTGGTGTATTGAAGAGATTTCTTGGCTCATAACTCGGCGGGAGATGCGATCGGTATCTTCTTCTCATGACTTCCTCTGAAGAATTCTGATCCAGCCTAAGCCGGTAGGCCTGAGCTTCCAACTCGGCCCGTTCTGTAGCCATCCTAGCGTTCTCTGCCGCTAGGTCCGCTTTAGCCTGAGTTATATGATCTTTCACCTTTCCGATCTCCGTGTTGTGCTGATCCCGGGCTGCTGCGTCCACCTCTGCGGCCATCAATGTTGCCAAAGCATCGAACAAGTCAGATAGAACTTGAGCCGGAGGTGGCGCAGAGCTCCCTGCCCCCGCCGGCGTAGCTGTTGCTGAACCAGAGAGCATTGCTGCGGCGGTTGATGAGTGGGGCGCTGATTGTGTATCGGCCATGAAGATAGCGGCCCGGTTTGGCAGATCAGGGGAGTCCAGAATACTGTTGCCCTCGGAACCTCCACTAATCCAGCCATCCTGCAACTGATAAAGCGATTCGGTTTCTCCAGAAGACATGTCATCGGAGCAGACAACGGTTTCTCCATCGGATGCCGGTCCGTCCTCATATTCTGCTCCATGGATGACACCTACGAAAACATGCTTTGCCATGGGCTGAACCGGGGAAGGGCTTGCACGCTGAGCCATCTCGATGATGTCGGTGCAGGTGTCCGGCTCAAGGCCCGGTTCGCCAATCTTGTTGATGAAGACGTGAATTCCACCAAAGGGGACCCGGTACCCGTATTCGATTGAATCGGCCTCGGGGCCCCATCCCGCGTTGTCCATGTAGAGCTTGCCGCGACGACTCTTCGTCATCCGGCCCACAGCGTATCCCTTGAGTCCATCAAAGCTGCCCTTCAAGAACTCGACACCATCATGCGATAGCCCCACGGTGGGCGCCAACTGTCGTGGGTTTGTCACGGCAGATGTCCTCATGAAAGGACTTAGTCGTGGAGCCATCGCAACGGGTTAGCTTAAAGGGGTTAAACCGGACAAGGGGACACGGGGGGTTTATACTAGTTCGTACCCTTCAATGAAGGTAAAAGCCTACATCTAGTTGTGATTGGTATTGCTAGGGTTTCGATGACCAGGGAGCGAATCCGCCTTGACTGGCCCTCGAGTTGTTGTTTTCTGTCCTCAAACCGTGGCCGAGTCGTCCCTTTATATACACAGGTTGACGCCCGCCGATTTACAGAGTCCCGAGGCCGGATCATAGAGGTGTCCGGCTCGGTCTCTATTCCTCTAACTTACAATACAAGTTTACATGATAAAGTCGGTTCACATCTACAGGCTTTAATCCGTCTTTGGGCCTTGGGCCTTCTTAAAGGGCCAGTATCTTCTCATCTTCATGGGCTTCAATCTTCGTGGAGCTAATATGGCCATGCCTAGCCGGTTTACCTCCAGTAACTATATCCCCAATACCGGCTGAACACGCCTCGTCGCCGCATGCAACCGGCTTCAGACTGCCTCGCCTGCCTCCATTGAATCTGCGCGTGTGCCGGCAACACGTCCTTCCGCAAGCCGGTCGGCATTTTAAAACACAAAAAATGATCAAAATATAATTAATTACGCATGGTCTTGACTTGTTGTGCTCGCACTGGTAGCAGGAACTAGATGTTTTTCTTTATTTATAACTCTCCTCACATTTTTTGGCTTTGAAGTGAATCACGGTTGTGGACATTATCTATGAATGTGCAGATATCTGTGAACATGAGTTTGATGTGGAAGTTGAACTTGGAATGTTGGGCTTGAGCGTGAACTATACCATGTCCCATGCTTCGTCTGTTATTGTTTGGAAAGTAATTGCTGTTATTACATGACCCTAAAAAAATTATTTTGTGCCACATCAGTAGATGCACGGACATCACAACAGGCATGCTGACTGGATAAACATTTGAACCTAGCTATTATAAAGGAAAATTTGTATTGACAACGGTTTTAGATAGCAGGAGATGCCTAGCCTGCTCTACCTATGCTTGCTTCTTTCTGGCTTCTTCCATCTCTTCTTTGGCTTGGGTGAAGAGAGCATCTGATTGCTCTTTTCGCTTCTGCGGGAACTCAACTACATTCTCAAGGGCTGCTGCACGCTTTCTTTTAGCCTTTACTAGAGCCACGAGGACACGAACAGTTGATGACTCCACTTGGCTTGTGTGCAATCCAACATCATCTGGGAATTTCCACCTTGTGTCTAATCCAGCATCATTAGGGAACTGGCACCTTGTGTGTAATCCAGCCTCATTTTGGAAACATGATCTCGAGGTTGACCATACTTCCCTCCTCACAAGAACTACATCCTGGCATGAAGTTACTTCTTTTTTAGATCAATACTCAGAGCAACCTAGATCCATTTAATAGAAGCCAGATAAACAGGACTCGAAGAAGTGAATTCAAAAGGAAAAAAAATAAAAACAGACTACAAGGTGAGAACACCGACTTCCTACATCAAGCTAAAAGCGAAAGCATTAGGACGATTAAGACTCTTCTTATTACACATGAAGAACACGAGGCTAAGAGAAACAGAAACTACAACATATACACATCAAAGAACACGAGGCTAAACGAAAGTAATTGAAAGGGTGTTACTTACCAAAGATCGTTTTATAGGTTCGGTGCAGCCCCTCTTTAACTTGCCACACTCCTTGAAGATATTTATCCCATGTTTGGTCTTCATTGCTCCTCTGCATGTGCGCACTCGTGGTTTTAAAATCTCAACATGGCAAGAAAAATATACTAGTAATACTCACGCATCTTGTGGGCAACATTAAAGCACTCGTCTGCCATGTTAGAGCATCTCCAACAGAAACGCAACGCGCGGCGCTTTAAAAAAGCATTTACAGTGGTGAGATTGAGAAGTAGAGATAGAGAGTAGAGACATAGATAGTTCTCAGCATAGATAGATAAAAAAATAGATAGTTCAACTACTCCTCATCGTCCGACTCCTCCTCGGTGATGTCCTCCTCCGACGTCTCAATGTAGGTGTGAAGATACCGATCGTCGTCGGATTCCCAGGGTGGCGCTACTCCTAGCCTCTTGTTGAATTGAGTGTCCGCTTTTTGCGTACGCTTGTCCTCGCGATAAGCGGCTCGCTCTGCCCTCCTCTTCTCCCTCTCCGCCCTCCTTTGTGTGTAGAACTCGCGCTCGTTGATGATGTCTTGCGGGAAACGTTGGCGCCACAACGCCATGGCTTCCTCGTCCATCTCGGCGATGCCGAGACGGTGCTCCCGCCTCCGGTTGTCGCGATGATCCTCGTCGGTGATATGCCGCGGCAGAGGCGCGAGCTCCTGTGCCCGCTCCCGCGTCGGCACGTTGGGGAAGTTCAATGTTCTATGAGGCAACTGGAGGCGCCACGCAGCCATGTCGTACGCGCGGGCGGCCTTGTTGGTGGTGTCGAAATTTCCGAGGCTGAGGCGCATCCCGCGAAACCAGATCTTGGCGGAGAAGCCGCCGGAGGGGCGCACACGGACGCCGCGGTATCCCCAAGTTTCCCGGCAACACGGCAGCATGGTGGCGCGGCGGCGAGGTGAGAAAGAGCGGGGAGAGAGCGGTGGCGAGGCGCAGAGCGGGGAGAGAGCGGTGGCGAGGCACAGAGCAGGGAGAGAGTGGTGGCAAGGCACAAAGTGGTGGGAGGGCGTTGGATTTTGTAAAGCACGCCGGACGCCGCGGGCCAAAACTAGCGCGCGCCCGGCCGCTTTTTCCCCCGCGCGCGCGACCCTTTCCCGATGTCCCTGCTATCTCTACTCTCTTCTCTACTGTTATATTTATTTTATATTTATCTCTACTCTCTTCTCTATTGTTATATTTATTTTATATTTATAATATTTATCTCTACTTCTCTACTCTCTACTCTTTTTTCTACTTTCATTTTTCTTTTAAAAAACAGAGTTGGTGATGATGGTGTGCCTGCCATCCGGCAATATAGGCCGTCCGATTTATATCCGACGGATAGGAAGGAAACTATGGCAATTTTGCAGAAAGATACCCACACCCCTTTCCAGATTTGCAAATAAGGCCTTCCCTCGTTCATCCTTTTCTCTTACAAGATATAAACTACTCATACAAATGCCTCTTGATGTTCCGTGCAACGCATGTGCATCTTGCTAGTTCTAAAAAACTTTCCATCATTTGCCACACTACTGGTTGCAGATGAAGAACCTACCCAAGCACAACGCGATATAGGAGCGACGCACAATTACAAGCTGATATTCTGTTGGATAATGGAGGTTGTAACCAATTACTTTTACGGGAACAATAGCAACCAGGAAATTTGAAGGGTAGGTATGAACAAAACTGGAACTACACATGTACTGCTAAGTGATTCAATACACACATTATCGATCGAGGAGGAGAACGATGGTCGCGGCGGCCTCTGTGCATCATGGTCGGCAATGGGAGTCAGTTCATTGTCCACGACGGTGGTGCTTATGGCTTGGCGTCGGCTTCCGGGAAGCAGATCCGAGACCGTGGAAGATGGTGCTGGGGAAGAGGCTCCATGTACGACGACGATGGTGGACTGGCTCCAGTGCGGCATATGAGGTTGTCGATGAGGCAGATGCGCTGCGGTGGACGAGTGCGCCGATGGAGAAGGGGAGGAGCACGAAGGCTGCAGTGCCATGGAGAAGTATATTTTGGTGTGGGGATAGAAAATGGGGAGTATTCATGTGTACTACTCTGGGTGCCAGGGTGGGGTTGGCTAGGTAGGATGAACCCGAAGTTATGAAAACAGGCTCCTACCAAGCGTAATCCGTAGACCTGCTCCGAAGGTTATGATGGTAACTTCGCACTACTCGAATCAGGGTCACGGGAGATTTTCCCGCCGACCTCAAAATTTTGTGACATTGAACTCCCCGTGTGGCGTGTTGGGTGATTGGGCTAAGCAACTAGCGAGTAGTACTAGTAACTACTAGTACTCCCTCCGATTTTATTAACTTTGCACATTAGGTTTTACCGAAGTCAAACTTCCTAAAGTTTGACCAAGTTTATAGAAAAATAAAAACATTTACCATAACAAATATGTATGATGTGAAAGTACATTCAATAATGAATCTAATGGTATTTATTTGTTATTGTATATGTTAATATTTTTTGTTATAAACTTTCTGAGAGTTTACAAAACTTGACTTTGACCAATGCTAATATGCAGCCTTAAATAAAAATAGAGGGAGTACACATTTGTTTTCTTAGTTTGTAGTGAATTAATCATTTGTTGTAATTGTGAAATAAATATATTAGGCTACTGACTTCGAATGTAATGGTCTATACAATTCAATAGTTACAATCATTGTCGAATTCCAAGATGTATACGAGGTCTATAGTACTTCACAATATGCTCAAACTCAGATAATCCCAATCAAATGAGAATCTAAATGCATTTCATAGTTATTACTTTGTAGGATGCAACAAAACCAACCATAACTCTACATCATCCATTATAAAAGTAACATTTTGAACACATCCCAATGTGTGAATGAAACATGTAGAGAGAGCTTGCAAAGATGGAGAAGATAGGGCGGGAAAGATTGTGTGTATGTGGACAAGAGAGTAGGAGACAAACCTAACGAGAGAGAGAGAGAGGAAGAAGTTAGGTCCGTGAGATAGATGGAGACATGTAATATACGTGAGATGTGTGTGCATCTGGATTCTGTAGACGTGGAAGGAGAAGAGACAACCGTTTTGATGAGAGAACTGGAAAAACATGGACGAGAGTGGAAGGATCTTGTGGGTTGAGGGATTTATAATTTTGTGCGGGAGAGAGAGGGATTGGTAATTTTGTGCACGCGAGAGAGCGGGGGGGGGGGGGGGGGGGGGGGGGGGAGGAGTCAGTCAGCCCTCGTCACATCATCCTGCTTCCAAATGGCCCCGCATTCTCTAGTGCAGTGTGTCGCCGGTCTTCGATCTCCTCGATGCCCACTTTGAAGGTTGAGGTGTTGTGCATGCTGGGGTGCAGAGAAGCACAAGCGAGAGTGGTCGCCATATAGCCTTGGAGGGGGATGAATTGTGTGCTTGGGGGAGGGGGTGTGTGTGTCTGTGTGCGTGTGTCAGGTATTGAGAGAAATCAAACCTATGGAGAGAACTGTGTGTGTATGTGACGGAAAGCTACATGCTAAATAGGGTTTTCACGAAGAGATTGTGCGTGCGAGATAGAGAGCGATATGCGGGCCTTGAGGTGGGCAGGGGCCGGGTGAGGGTGTCAAAATGTGTGCGTTGATGCATGTGTGACGTGCGATCGTGCGAGAGACGGATGAATCGAGAGAGATGGTTGTTGTGTTCGGATGCTCCTCTCTCTCTCAGACATACACACAAGTACAAATAGAAGACTGTTCTCTCATGTACACACAATGTATCGGCATCTGTCTATGTCTCACTCATGCATGATCATTTGCACATTCACACCTCTCTATGTCTCTATCATACGCACACTGTCTCCACATTGCCCTTCTGCCACAACACACATATGGACACATACACACGTTCTCTCTCAGTCACACACACAAAATCAGTATTAAAAAAAACTAGGGCGCACCTAAAACGTCCAAATCCAAATAAACACAAACTAGAGCTAAATTCAAATATATGGAAATATTGTAGCATCAAGAACTTTTCCAGGAAAAAAATTGAGTAATATTCGGGAATTGTTTGCACACACACAAAAAGGTTCGGTGGGTGTCCTTCGAGCGCGACACGGTGACGCACTGTTCGATCGACCGCGCGGCCGTGGTTCACGCGCTTGGACATGATTCCGTATCGTGGCTATGGTAACTAATATAAGCACTGCCTCAGTCTAATGTTTATGTGTACCAGCACGGTTTTCTTTTAAGTTTCACCAACCCTATATAAAGCTAAACTAAGCTCCCATACGCGCACTCATCAATATGCCCACGCCGCTGTTGCGCATGCAGGCACCCGCCTACTCCGGCCAATCATTTCTCTCCCATCACCGCCGTGTTGCCGCCATCCCTGTACAATGAAGCCGAAGGCTCGCCCGCTCACGTCGTCTGCAGTCCCTCCTCGCGATGCCGCTGCACTGCCAAGCACGCGTACAACTGGTGGAGCCGCGTCTATGCACGCAGCGTATGAAGAGGAGGACGAGCGCGTGCTCCAGCATGTCGGCGAGGAGGAACTAGCATGTCATTGTCGTCTCCGCCCGCGCGGAGGAGGTGAGCATGGTGGCTGTTGCGGCGGAAGCCGGTCGCACCCGCGCTGAGCCTGTAGACCGGGTGCAGACGCGAAATCTACCTTTGAGACCTTGAATGCCACGTTGATCCTACAATCTGAAGGAGCAATTTGGGTCAGTCTACTCTTGTGAGCCGTTGGATGCAACATGGATGGCTAGAAGGGCTTCTTCAATCACCAAAATTGATGCACTGTCCATCTTCTCAGCCCGCCACACGCCTAACCGCCTGCCGCTGCCGCCCCGCCCTCCCCTGAACCGCCTGCCACCGCCATGCTCCCTCCACCGCCGACATCCCTTTAACCCCGGGCACGATCCATTTTTTCCGGCGAACTACATTCCACACCCAACACTCATAAGATAGATCATGGGCACCCTGCAACCCTAATATAGATACTGGGGTAGCTTCTCTGCCGTCTTCTTCCTTCGCTCTATCGAACTTCTTTCACAAATCGATTGACCCAAATTATACTACTAGTACGAACGTATTAAGTACAGTAGGAACAAGAAGATACGAGCAATAGTACCAACTGCAAGAAGAACAGTGGTAAGACATAGTACTAGTACTACTGTACGTACTAAAGAGTTCAAATAACGAGAAAGAACATAAAGTTCAAATAACAAGAACATAAACATAGTTCTGCTGGGGGCTCAGCACAACACACCCCTCAAATAAAACTAAGCAACTAGTCTGTTTGACACTGTAGTAGAACCAACATGAGCAACGACACTGCCACCTTACTCGGAGTCCGAGTCAAAGTCCTCGACTTTGTCCTCTTCCCTCTTCCTCTTCCTCTTCGCCGCCGCCTCTTTGCTTAAACCGGACACTGGGCTCTGCTTCTTCATCTAACCCTTGTAAATATTTAAACAAAGGTAGGCATCCATTGTTGCGTACAGGATGTGATCTTCAGCTATTGTCTTCAACTCCCATGCATGATGAAACTCGTGGTGAGGTTTCTTCAGTTTAGCGTACGAAGGATCAATCATGGTTGCTGCCAGGTTCAGCATTGAAGGCTGAGAGGAGGACACTAGGCTTGCCCTATGGAGATTGAAGGGCTGGCCTACAGCGAGGCCTATCCGACCCAGGACATCCTTGTCGTTCCTAAAGTCTACAGTAATGAATTTCACTCTTTCGTCCTTGAGTAAGTTCTTAAAATCCTGGCACCCAACATCGGCATGGCATATGTGGTAGACCAAGCACACGTTATGTACACAAACCTGGATCACGGCGGGCTTCTTCTTCTCTGCCTCCTTTAGAATCTTCTCGCTTTCCAGGACTGTGGCGTACTCAACATCTAGCCCAGCGACCCACTCATCCTTTGAGTTTTTGAACATGCTTCTGAAGCGAGAAAGGCATCCTATCACCGTCGTGGATCCATGGGTGTAGATGCCGATGAACTCATCGCCGGTGATGGCTCTAACCTGGTACTCAATGGCGACCATGGAGATTTGGGAGGCCATGGATTTTGGAGGAGGGTTAGGAGAAGTTGAACTGGTGTAATGTGAAAGGACGGGACGACTGGGAGCGAACTATTGTAATGTAGAATACGGGGGCGAGTAGGGCGTGCGAACAGCATGGGGTTGTTAGCTTGCCAGGTGGATAAACAGCTGCAAGTCCCCATAGAGTTCTCGAGTACTATGCAGGACCCACTAGATGTCATGTCTACTAGACCCATATCGTAGGCCTGACGGTATGGCTTCTGCCTATTCGCACGCCATGCCGGCACGCGGATGTAACTTCACTTAATTCTCTCAACCGTCGCGCCTCCCACGACCTTCGCCTCACTCGCGGTCGCGCCCTTTGAGACTTCGACCGGCTATAAATGAGCATTTTTTCCCTACTCCGCATGCATGATACTTCCTCTGGTCCTTTTTACACCCGTCAACCGTTTGCAAAGTTTTTGACCAAATTTATACTAAAAATATCAATATCTACAATACTAATTATAATGAGTATAAAACTATGTTTTATAATGAATATAAAAATATTGATTTGACATTGTGAATGTTGATGTACATTTTTCTATAAGTTTGGTCAAAGTAGAGGTACATTGACTTCAAACAAAACTTAAATGCACAATGCAGACTAGTTCCTCCGTCCAGGTGCGTGCCATGTCCTATCTAGTCATCACAACAAGGTTAGCTATTAGAGTACCACTACCTCCCTTCTAGTTTAAAGGGCTCGATTCAAAAAATTCACCTACTCTTACCAAGATAGAGGCGGCGGAATAGTTTTTGTAATGGTTTCTAGAGTCTGGACTCCATCTTCAGGAACCTTCGCCGCCGCCGGCAAGAATGCAAGGAGATGAACCAGAAAGGAAATGAGGCTGGAATGAGTAGTTCCATATTTTATACAGTGGTAGAGGTGGGTAAATATCTGCTATAAGTACCTCCGGTGGCAAGGCCATGTCTCTATGCACACACATCTCAGTCGTTGGTTCCAAGTCGATCAAATGGCTCATGTTGTCCAGAGGCAGACATACCATCACCAGCAACTGAGATTTTTATAAGAGTGGTCATGCATGCATGTGGTGTAATTAATGCATCGGTTTACATAAATTTTTGAGAAAAACGAGAGTACTAATTAAGTACTTTTGCAAACTACGGAATTAGTTCCACCATTCATCATCTACCTTGGTTGAAGAGATTTTCAAATTAAGCCCTATAAACCAGAAAGGAGGGAGTACCACATTACCACCACTATGGCCAGCCTTAATCATCGCATGCAATAATTTAGTGCACCTTCAAATCTGAACGCCTGCTTGACTCTCCTTCTCCCTCCAGCAGTCCCCGTGTGGAAAAAATCTGCATGCATGACTCTCCTCCCCCGCGCTCGTCCAATCCGTTGTGACCAGCAATATTTCCACTCCTTCCCTCACCCGTAATTTACTCCAAAAAATATGCCCACGTAGCTGCTTCAGTTACTTAACTATAGGTGCATTGGGTCACTGACATGTGGGCCCAACTGGCATCTGGCCCTCATGTCAGTGACGCAACTGGACCCGCAGTTAAGTCAGTGAAGCTTACTCCATATATTACGTAGGTGTGACATTGCTCGCTATAAATACTGCGCCTCCCACGGCATTCGGAAGAACGCTCATGTTCATCACTATCTCCCCCTCCCTCTCACGTCGACCACCATGGCATCCCCCTCCCAAACCTTAGGCGCCCCTCGCTGCACCAGGCGGACGGTCACGCGTCGTTGTTCTGTTCCTCGCCACCACTAGTCGAGGAGGACGCGTCTCCATTCCGTTCATCGCCGCCCCTAGTCGAGGAGGACGCATCGGTGTACCGCTCCTCGCCGCGACACGTCGAGGTGGACGCGTCGGTGTTCACAATCTTGCCAGCACGTGCGTCGGAGGATGCATCGGCTCCCCGCTACGAGGAGGATGCCGCGCCGCCCGCCGAGCCCCCCCCAGCCTTGAGGAGCTTTGGAAAGAAATGGATGTCGCCTTGTGGGAGGCTTTGCCTTCGGCAGAGCGCGCCAAAATAGAGGCAGAGAAGAAGGTCGAGCAAGAGAAGCGCGCCGCGGGGCAAGCTGCCTAGCAGGCCTATGTCGCGTCTGAGAAAGTCAGGCAATTGGCTCTTTGGCGGATTGCTTGTGCGAGTGCCGTGAGGGTGGCGGAGGACGCTCGTGCCAAAGACATGAGTGCAGTCAGGCCCCAGCGCCTCATCTACGCTTGGCGGTACGTGAACCGGGTGCACATTCCAGCGAGGAGGAGTACCTGTTGGCGCTGGATCACCACACCGGTGAGATCGCGCTCGCCCGCCGGCAAGCCGCCAATTAGCACCTCGCGAGTTGCGAGGCTGAGGAAGAGGCGTTGTGTCGGCACGCTGGGAGACGGCCGCACACCAGGGCACTTGTGGCGCGCCGTAAGCGCTCCTGCGAGCGCCGTGGCTTTTATTAGGAATATAATTTAGTTTCATATAAGGCGATCTCATTAGTTTTGGGACGCAAATGATAAATCCCGAACGTTTGGGAGTTATTAGCGTCCTTAATTAAGTATGTAAAAGGAAAAGTTTGGAAACCTTGTATATCCGTACGCATTTTGTAAGTACATGCAAATGTCACATGCACTAACATTTTATCAGTTAAATCTTTGGTCAAAATTTAGCACAAATTACAATGGTGATGAATAAACCAGGATAGAGGTACTAGTAGTAGTTTAGAAGCCCAAATAAAAGAGTGAGGCGCCTTAATGTTACTCTCCACTGTGACTAGTCTTATGGGAAAAGTTGGGGAAGAGACGGCTTATTTTTTAAGCCGCCAAAAGAACTGCTCCTAGGAGTGGTAGCTAGGGATACTAGGAGTAGTTGGGTTTCGTGATATGATGGCTTTACTTCCGCACCACGAGCGGGGTGAGACTCGCGTGCAGCGTCGCTCTCTACACTAGTACTACATCAGTCATGGTTTATTAGTCCCCCATTGAATTTGACTGAATATTTAACTGACAAAATGTTAGTGCATGTCAACAAAAACTATATCATTGGATTTGTATTTGAACATAGTTTTCAATGATATAATTTTAGGTGACATGCATTAGCATTTATCGTACTATATATAATGTTAGTTCAATTTTTGGTCGTACTAATCTATAGTAAGGTGCCCGTGCATTGCACAAAACAGTGAAATGCATTGATCGAGGAGTTGTTTATTTTGACAAAGGATGTGGGGGTCATCTCATGTGTAACGGGTATCGATAGGTTTCTTCGGATATTGTTTCTTCTCTAGAGCTCACAAAAATCCAGGTGAAATAGATAAAAAAGTATCTTTTGCAAACAAAAGCATTCAGCTGTTCAACCTGCATCCAAAACTTGTGAAGAAATAACACTTATTGTGCTATGCAAGAATTGATCTTTAAGAATTAGTTTTTGAGTATCGATTGTTATACATGTTGGCTACAGATGACATGGCACTTTTTATAGTCAAAAGTTGGCTATACTATCAAGTATTAACCATGCCCTTATACACCTAGACGGAGGGATTAAATAAGGATGACTTGGAAGGGGCAGAGGAGATGTAAGAAATGGTTCATCATAAGTCTTTCAACAGTACTGTAGTAAAAATTTCATACATGGAAGATTCTAGACTAAACCATAAATGGATACACTTTTTCAAGCGCGATACTCCAATAGAGTAAGATCATGCATGGAAGTCTCCACATGCCTAGACAACGGATTACATTGAGCGATGATTAATAATCAACATTTAACTTGGTAATGCATATGTCCAGGTGAACCTCCTTGGAGTCCCCGTGCACCACGTTGGGGGCCAAATCATACCATGCATCTTCCATGTCCACATCGGCGGGAAGGTCCCAGTTCGGCACAGTCCTAGTCAGCTTGATGTGGCCTGTGTTGTCTCGCACGTACCTCCGAGGGGTAGTAATAGTGAGCACACACCCGTACATCAACCTCGTGTTAGTGTCAGCGTCAGCGGCATCGCCCCTGACACACACTACAGAGACAGGGAGGCGGCCTGTGCAGGCCTCGCCGGTGCCCATGATCAAGAGGAAGTTGCTGCCGTCCTCCTCCGAGACTAGCAGGCGGCGGTGATCCTCCAGCGACTCCAGCACGGTGAAAGGGTAGCACGTCTCGTACTTGATGTTCTTCGCCGCGGGCCAGTAGTGATAGACGGACGACTGCATGAGGTGATGCACGAGGTCCGCCGGCGAGCCCCAAAATGGCATCGGGCACTCATAGCAGTAGACGAAGGGCTCCTTGGAGGCATCGACCAGGCCATCCATGAAACGGGAGTGGCTGTAGGGGACGGTGCGCCAGTTGAATATATGAGCAAGTTACTACGAGATTTAGTCTGAATAAGCACAAAATAAATCATGATGGCTATAACAGAGATTAAACTAATCATGTGGACTAGCATAGTAGATGAACAGATCGAATCTAGGACCCAGACTAGAAACATGAATTCTACCACGATCTCAAACAGGAAGGATAGAAACACATACGGTGCAACGGGAGCAGCACCGTTGGCGTTGAGGTTGTCACCCATGTCATTGAGGAAGAGGTTGCCGAGGTCGGGGAAGAAGTCGTCGTCGGTGAAGTCGTCGCTGCTAGCAGTCGCGAGAGGGCGCTCCCCAAATTTCAACAGCGCCCACTGAATGGAGCGTAGGAGGGAGTGGCTGTAGGGGAGGTTGCGGCGGCCGAATGGAGCGCATGAGTAGCACACGAAGCAGTAGATGGTGCTCCTCCCTAGTCTCTATCTCTACTCTTATCTCTATCTCTACTACTCTTCTTTCTTTTTTTATAATATTCTAGTAGCTGTAAAATCAAATAGTATTGTGCCACCCGCTGCACGGCCGGCTAAACACGCCTCCTCGCCTCCATCAAACCCCTCCGTTAAACCCGCATGCAAACCGAGAAACCTACTCCGGCCCGCGGGAGGAAATTTGCCGGTTGCCGTTGGAGAATAATAGAGTCACGTCCAATCCATTTGAGTTAATTGTATGTATGATTCTCCCTCTATAAAAAGTTAATTGCATCCTTAATCTTGTATTCTAAGTACTCTGTGGGTTCCACTGTTAGTACAGTGTACATTACTTGCAAGCTGGCTACAGATTCGTACAGAAAGTTAGAAATAAACGAATCCATCCTTAATCTTGTATTCTAAGTACTCCGTGGGTTCCACTCCCACTATAGTAGCGAAAGAAGTATATATTAAAAAATATATAAAAAGCTACAGTTTAGGACAAAATTCGTACTCAGGCCATTGCACTGCAAGCATTCGGCCCGGACCAGAACACCAGGTGTTCGTTGCGGACAATGCATGAGATAGACCTTTATAGGAATGAGCCCGTCCGTTGCAACAGATCCAAAGTAGAATAATACATATTCACAAATTTGAAAGAAAATAGTTTAGTTTTGATATACATATCTGAGGGAGTCCGGATACAAGGGAGGAGATCTACATATACGTATTGCCAAACTTGCCTTCCACGCCAAGGAAAGTCCCATCCGGACATGGGACGAAGTCTTCAATCTTGTATCTTCACAGTCCAACAGGTCCGGGCCAACAGTCACCGCTCTAGGAGTCACTACGAACTATGACCGGATCGGGCTTAAACCCGACCAAACGGAGATTAACTCTCCGCCGATCACCCATCAGATAGCGGTGGTGGTGGAGCAATGCGGCGATTCTCCCTCTATCCTGAGGACGAACTATGTCCGGATTCCCGAGCTCTCCGAGCCGGATACCCGCTCACGGGAGGACATCACCCTAACCCTGAACCTAGAATCAGGCTGCATACTGAACCTACGGGGCAATATCCCGGAGCCCGAACTTCCAAGATCGGAAACTCCCCTGCCCCAGGGTCTCAGATTGGGTCGAGGTTCGGACTTAAATCCACCCACGCACCCAGATCAGTACAAAAAAAGACACATACGTGACATTTTGGGCCGAACAATTTTTTTTCTGTCATACATATGACACTTCTATGACGATAATTGTGACAAAACCCGGTATCATCATAGATGTGGTGGGATCCTACTTCTATGACAAAAAATCATGACAGAAAATGGGCTTTTCGTCCTGGGCGGGCCGGAGACGCAGCTGCATGACATTCTTTGGGCCGTCCATGACGGAAAAAACCATGGTAGAAGCGAGGGGGAGGAAAATTTCGGGGAGTTCCCGGTTACGGTGGGAGGTCGGGGCCGAGCGATGCACGTTTCTCTCGTACACGTACGTGTGTGTGTGTGAGGCGTTGGCTCTAACTGAACCCGAGCGAGGCGTTGGGCTCTAACTGAACCCGAGCGATTGCACTGCAGGCTACGCGTTA
The DNA here is from genome assembly GCF_003073215.2 of Triticum urartu. Classification (NCBI taxonomy): domain Eukaryota; kingdom Viridiplantae; phylum Streptophyta; class Magnoliopsida; order Poales; family Poaceae; genus Triticum; species Triticum urartu. The sequence goes on along the minus strand of NC_053024.1, from coordinate 437,044,337 downwards.
TTGAACCCGAGCGATTGATCGATGGTTGTTAACTGAACCCGATCGAGAGATTCCTTCGCTACTGCTGCTAACTGAAGCCGATCGATTGGATGAACAGTGAGTGTTGCGGGGGCGGTTTGGATGAATAGTGAGCGGTGGCGTTGCCTCTGGATGAACAGGACCCCTTGGTGTGGAGGGCTGGATGAATAGTAGACGGTGGAGGGGTGCCCGTGGAGGGATGGTTGAACAAGACCCCGTGGTGTGGAGGGCTGGATGAACAGTAGATGGTGGAGGGGTGCTCGTGGAGGGGTAGTTGAACAGTAGCCGGTGGAGTACCGCATGGTGGAGGCTGGATGAACAGGAGCCCGTGGAGGCTGGAGGAGGTCGACGGTAGCCTGTGGAGGCTGGAGGAGGTCGACGGTAGCCTGTGGAGGCTGGAGGAGGTCGACGGTAGCCCGTGGAGGCTGGAGGAGGTCGACGGTGGAGATGAACAGTATCCCGTGGAGTCCCGTTTTGCGGTACGCCACACCCCTCCCGATGAACAGGACCCCCGTTTCGACCGTAGGAGGTCCGTTTCGTCTGTTTTGCGGTACGCCGCACCCCTCCCGATCAACAAGACCCCTCGTTTCGACCGTAGGAGGTCCATTTTGTCCGTTTTGGGGTACGCCACACCCCTCCCGATCAACAGGACCCCCGTTTTGACCGTAGGAGGTCCGTTTCCTCTGTTTTGCGGTACGCCACACACCTCCCGATCAACAGGACCCTTGTTTCGACCGTAGGAGGTCTGTTTCCTCCGTTTTGCGGTACGCCACACTCCTCCCGATCAACAGGACCCCCGTTTCGACCGTAGGAGGTCCATTTCCTCCATTTTGCGGTACGCCACACCCCTCCCCATGAACACGACGCATTCCGTTGCCTCTCCATGAACACGACGCATTTCGTTGCCTCCCCATGAACACGACGCATTTCGTTGCCTCCCCATGAACACGACGACGACGCTGTTTCTCCGTTCCGACCCAGCCATGTACACGAGCCCTCGCCGTACGTATGCGCGAGTAGGCGTTCGAGACCCTGCCCGTATGTACGTATGTGGCCGTATTTTCTTTCTTGCACCCTGGCCGCTGTACGTACGTGTACATGCTACGCGCGGGCCTCTACTACGACATGTACGCGCCTCTACTACGACACGTGCGCGCCTCTACATCGACCAGTATATATGTACGTACATGTTCGCGACCAGAATGAGAACGCTACGTACGCTTCGACGAGGTGGGTCCCGACTGTCAGGCACTTCCTTGCATGCAAAATGTAGCTGGTGGGTCCCAGCAGTCAGGGGGCGAATCGTTTTGGTTTTTTTTGCCCGGACGCACTTCCTTGCGTGCGAAGATGTAGCTGGTGGGTCCCAGCAGTCAGGGGGGCGAATCGTTTTTTCGCCCGGACGCACTTCCTTGCGTGCGAAGGTGTAGCTGGTGGGTCCCAGCAGTCAGGGGGGAAACATTTTTTCGCGAAAGACGATGGCCCATCGGGTGTGTCCCTGCTGTTAGGTGGAGGAATCATTATTTTCCATGTAATAAGGAGGCACTTCCTTGCTGCCGCCGTGGACCCAGCTGTCAGCCTCTCCACGTACAGTCCACGTCCGATGGAAGTCGTTCCTTGACCACGTTGACCACGCCGCGCCGAGAGCACCAGGGCGGTGGACGACAGCGAGGCCTAGGAAGGGGACGATGCGGAGCCGGTGAAAACACGACAGTGGATGCCCACGCGGAGAGGAGTATGAGGGTTCACTCGTTCAGCTGCGGTGTGAGGCTGCCATCGCCGCAGGGCCTGGCCAGCGGTGGGAATAGTAGGGGGCGGTGAGGCCTCCGCGGCAGCACAGCCGGCCACGGGAGGCAGGAGCAGGCGGCACGACCGGTGCTGCTTTGGGCGGCTGGAGCAAGAAGACCAGAGGTTGAAGAAGCACTACGGCCGTTGGATGGACATCGTACGGTCACTGGAGCTAGAATCGTTCATATTGACTAAGTTGACAAAGCCCTCCGTCCCCGTCAACTTAGTAGGCCCACAAGTCAGCCTCCCACCAAGGTGGGTCCCAGCTAGCAGGGGGAGTATTCATTTTTTTGTGCGTAATAAGGAGGCACTTCCGGTGGGTCCGAGCTGACAGCGGGGGGAACGTTTTTTTTTGCGAAATACGGTAGCCCGTCCGCTGGGTCCCAGCAGTCAGGGGGGAAACATTTTTTCACGAAATAAGGTGGCCCATCCGGTGGGTCCCTGCTGTCAGGTGGAGGAATAATTATTTTGCGCGTAATAAGGAGGCACTTCCTTATGGCCGCCGTGGACCCAGCTGTCAGCCTCTCCTCGTACAATACTCTTCCGATGGAAGTCAGTCGTTGACCATGTTGATCACGCCGCGCCATGAGCACCAGGGCGGTGGACGACGGCGAGGCCTAGGAAGGGGACGACGTGGAGTAGGGGAAGACGCAGCAGTGGAAGCCCGCGCGGAGAGGAGTACGAGGGTTCACTGGTTCGGCTGCGGTGTGAGGCTGCCGTCGCCGCAGAATAACAGGGGGTGTGGGGGATGGCCTGTCCAGCGGTGGGAGTAGTATGGGGGCGGTGAGGCCTCCGCGGCAACACAGCCGGCCACGGGAGGCAGGAGTAGGCGGCACGACCGGCGCTGCTTTGGGTGGCTGGACCAAGAAGACCCGAGGTTGAAGAAGCACTACGGCCGTTGGATGGACATCGTACGGTCACTTAAGCTAGAATCGTTTATATTGACTAAGTTGACAAAGCCCTTGGTACGCTCCAACTTAGTAGGCCCACAGGTCAGCCTCCGAAACGGTGCGCCCTAGATGTCAGGGGGAGGAATCATTTTTTGGGCGGCCGAAGCTAAGAATATCCGAGATTGAAGAAGAAGCACGACATCCGTTGGATAGATATCCAACGGCCACTGCTGCTAGAACTGTGTGTTGACTATAATTAGTTGACAAAGCCTTGCATACACGTCAACTTATTTTTTTAGGGGACGTGTCACTTAGTAGGCCCACAAGTGTGTGGCAGAGAACTTATAGCCCATTTGCGTTTTGTAAGAATGTACAACCCATTTTTGAATTCTAATGGAATTTACAACAGCCCATTTACAGTTTGTTAAAAGTACAACCCATTTTCTAGCTAGGACAACGATTAATAATTTCAACCAACCGTTGAAGACAGAATTCAATAAAATTTCCCACATTTTGATGGGATCCGAAATATTTTTATCCCGAAATTTCTAGTCAGATTAAATATAAATTTGCATTACGTAAAAATCCAACGAAACATTGCGCGCGCAACAATGAAAATTTAAGATTTTCAAAATCCATAAATAATATTTTATAAACTAATTTCGTGTTTGGTGCATTTTTGTATAGTTACTGCCCAGTTTTTATAATTACATCTCATTTATTATTTTTTAAAGCCCATTTTCCTGTTAAGCCTAATGCATACCTCCTAGGAAAGATTTGCAGCCCAGTGGGGTGGAGAATAATAACTTGACCTTGCCTGGGTATTCCTCAAAAAGATGTATAGCTGGGCTAGCCATTTTCATCTTGAAAAAATTAGTATCTGGGCTGGATATCTGGCCTGGGCTAGATGGGCCACAGCTTGCCCAGTTAATACCCTGCTCTCCTCTGAACAACAACGAAATCATCGCCAAGAAAAACTCTGCAGTGCTCATGCCTCAAAAACACAAATACTGCTCGAGCTGCTTGGTCCCAGCTATCGGCCGCACCTTGTGCAACTCTCTCGTTTATATTGACTACATAGGTTGACAATGGTGTGGGACCGTGATGTCAGGAAACCAAGCGAAAGCAAAAAAAATATAGTTGTACATAATAAGGAGGCACTTGCGTACGTATGGCTATGGCCCTAGTGGGTCCCTAGTGTCATCCAGTCAAACTAAAGTCATCTCCTGAATCCTCATGTTTGTTGACGATGTTAACAATGCTCGGCGCCAGGCGAGCGCAACAACTCGAAGGACAACGGAGAGGGCCTCGCGGTCCCTACGGATGGTCTGATACAGCGCCCGCTGCTCATTCAGGAAGCCAGGATCATCGGACACCTATGAGCACCTTCGAGAAACTGAGACGGCATGAAACGGTAAGGCCACGCTTGGGAGCTCTGGTTTATTTCAAACTTGTATTAACATACAAGTGTAATTTACTCGTCATCGGAAACAACGCGTAAAATACAAGCGTAATGAAACCGAGGGCCCGAGGTCTGTAAGTAAAACCGGCGGATTACGTGTGTAATTTGAGAGACCAATGTATATTTTACGAGCACTGCTATATGGACGACATTACCAGACGATACATGCATGACGTGCGTATCATGCCATCCATGGGAAAGGCTGAAATAGCAGCTAACGGCTGGATTAGCAATCGTCCGAGTGCCATTCAACGTTTTCATCGTGTGTGAAGTACTTCCGATATTTTACTAGTCGAAATTGAAAAACCAAGCGCCTTCGCCCGAGACCATCTACTTTAATTTACAAGTGTCAGTTTTACAAGCGGTTTTGGTTGGAAAACGACGATCCAATCATGGCCTAATATCATGAGTTGGTCGGACGATCATATGGTTTCACGTCTAACCTACCCAACTTGTCGTATAGGCTATGAATGAAACATCAGACGATGAACTTCTTAAGCACGGAAACAACAGAAGAGGATGATCTTCTTAACAAGCAAATCACTGGCATTAGATCGACATGCAAAACAATATGAAGCATTATTATCAGGAGGCACGGTGAACAGCTCGTGATGCCGCATGCCACAACATTCCAAGCTCAACTTTTCAATCAAACACAAGGCCTGGCATTACATAGAGAATATTCAGAACAAACTCTTAACACAGGAATATCTCAACAGAGTAACTATTTACTTCTAAACTGAACACAGGAATAGGAAAAAACACTCGACGCTGCTCACAGCAAGGGCGTCCCACTCAAAAATATCAAATGCATGTCTTCTGGCTAACATCAATGAGCAAATTTTGACAAGGTTTTCCAATTCCAATATATTAAACTAACGTCTTCTTGCTAACATCAATGATTAAACTTTGACAAGCTTTTCCCGTTCAAAATATGTAATGCCTATGATCGTGGAGTCCTGTCATAGCTTCTTGTACTTGTTTGGGCACTTTTTTCCCAGGGCACTCCACGTGTTGTTAAATTTCAATGGTCTCTACAGAGTAGTCATGTCACCGGTGTCTAATAATACTCTGTAAAGCTTCTCGGTCATTCCTTCTATGATGTAGCGCAAACAGTGACTGCTTCTTTCTGCAAAGTGGAACGACCAACTGGACCCAGTAATGCAGCAGTTTGCCTTGGACACATTGGCTCTTTTTGTGCAGTTCAACTAAAATCGAAGTCGGAATAAAACTGAGCTTTAATTTTGATATCCCTGTAAGCAACAATAGGTATAAGGGAAACAATTACTAAGAAATAATGGTTGATGACTTGTACTCCCAGAAGAAAAGCATCTACTGATCTACTTTATCTTAATGGGAAACAAACAGGAGAGTAGCAATTCTCCATTAGTGTGATTCATTCATATTGACTGAAACGTTATCTTAACAATGCCTTGTTTCAACATGTATAAAGAAAGACAAAGTAGAAAAGTACCATTCCTAAAACAATGCAACTGATTCATTTTAACAAAGACATTATCTTAACAATACCTTGGTTAAACATGTAGAAAGAAGTACAAAGCAGGATAGTACCATTCCAAACAAGTGTTGCAGTTTTGAACTAAGATTCAGTAGTTAATTAATTCTGAGAGTGGCATTTCTTAATTTTACCAGCGGCATTAGATTAACGAAAAGCATAAACAGTTCCAGGGGAGAGTGGGCGCAACAACAGTATGTGCTTCCATCTACTTATAAAGGGGGTGATGCGGAGTTTGTTGTAACAAAGCAACAAGCATCATGTCTGGGTTGGTCCCATTTTTTTCACTACTTAATGGGGAAAGACAGCAATACAATAGCTTCAATTCAACATTTATTTAAAACAGTACCAATGCAAGTAGCACAACATCTCAAAGCACACTGGACAATCATGTGGATGAAGGCCTGTACTGACCTTTCATGAGACGAACAAGATAAAATACGAATCTGCCAACACGAATAGGAAATCCAATCTCGTTTTGTGTAGTTGCACTGAAATCAAGCAAAGTGTTTCGCGTAGAGAAGCAAAATGTCGAATAGTTGAATAGATATCCCTGTTTAAACAGAGGCAAAAAAGGAATCAATTACTGGCTAATAAAGGAGGATGAAACATGCGGCCACAAAAATGGTAATCCCACCAATCCCTAACAAGTGTTGCAGTTTTGAAATAAGATTCAGTAGTTAATTCTGAGAGTGGCATCAATTACTGTCTTATAAAGGGGGTGACGCTGAATTTGTTGTAACAAAGCAACAAGCATCATGTCTGGATTGGTCCCATTTTTGTTCACTAATTAATGGGAAAAGACAGCAATACAATAGCTTCAATTCAACATATATTTAAAACAGTACCAAAACAAGTAGCACAACATCTCAAAGCACACTGCACATCATGTGGTTGAGACCAAGATTTGAAACAACTCGCCACGAAGACTAGAAACAAATCTTGATCTCCTTTTGTGCAGTTCCACCAAAATTAAGCAAAGTCACCGGTGTGACATTCAAGTTGAAATGCACAAAACACTCTTAAAACATAAGTGTTTCGAGTAGCGAAGCAAAATGTCGCAATAGCAACAAGTTGAATCGATACCCCTGTTTTAACAGAGGCAAAAAAGGAAACAACTACTTGTCGATAAAGGAGGATGAAACAAATGGTGACAGAAAGAAGCATCTAACTTATCTTGGATGGAAAACAAAGTAGGACATTAGCATTTCTAAAACGGTTGCATTGATTCATATTAACAGAGACATTCTCTTGAAACAACATTCGTTAAAAAATGTAATTTACTTTTAACAGTGGCATTGCTTCAATTTTCCGGTGGCATTCTTAGATTAACAATAGCAAAATAGCTGTATGGGACATGCCAACACCATGTGCGTCCACACGTATAAATGGGTGATGCAGAGTATGTAGCCAAGCAGCATATATGCACTGGTCCCATATTTGTTCTCCTTGAACCTTCTTCCTATGTGAGGGCAGCAAATCTAGTCCTACACAAACTACCCGACCCCTAGTTTCTTTCCCTTTTCAACAAAGAGATCAGTTCCTTACAGATGTGTGTACCGGGTTACCCCCTTTTTCCCTTTTCAACCTACAAAGCGGCTTGATAGCCAGTCTATACTACTTTCTGCCCCTCCTTTCCTCATTGAACCATGTCCTAGATTCTTGCTCCAGCCCACTGCACCCTTCTTTCCTCTTTGAACCAAGACCTAGATTCGACTACAGATCGAAAAAGATCCACATGCAGCTAGAGCAATGACGGTTTCAAAGAAACTTATACCTTAGGGTCGTCGGGATGTGGCAAGGCGTGCGGCGGGAGGCCGGATCTGCATACACTATGTACGGCAGCAAGGAAGAAGGGGTCGGTGGCCCTCCCGCACAGGCATTGGGTGAAAGAGAACAGCGCAGCCGGCAGTGGATTGCCTCCCTCGCCGAAGGCGATATAGTGAACGTTGCACCTCCTCCCCTTCCCGGTGCGACGGGATACGAATGCCTCCTTCACCAGCTGTGAGGGGGGAGAGAGAGACAAGAGGCCAACGCAGTCTTGTATAG